>NW_028141494.1:0-35210 GCF_030444845.1 Prenolepis imparis | reverse complement strand
ACGACGGATAACTGCGATAAGGCGTGGATGATCATGGGTGAGCTCCTTTTATTGATTCGGGCCAGGAGTCACCCTTTTCGCCGAGCGCCAATAATCATCCTTAATTTTCAAACATTTAGAGGTGACTCGAAGGCGCCGTACGCTATAGGCTGCCTCGTGATCCGCGCAGAGTAGGCACGTGCCTGTCATGTGCGAGTCTTTAGATCGCGCGATTGATTGGCCTTACAGTGCCCACGTGATGCGGCCGCGCATGCTTTTCGCGACGTCGGTGGTTGTGTTCCGGCGCGGTGGCTGTTACGTGTTTATATGTTTGTGTTGTTTTTTATTGGCGTATCTGTCATCGCAGATTTATTGCCTATTTGTTTTTGTCCTCAAAGTCGCAAAATAACAGATCTTTTTTAAATTGCAGAAATAATGTATAATTATTTATTGCAGCTTTGAACATCCCGCCCGCCTTGTCACTACGTGACAACATGAGTTGTTAGTGATATCCGGTCGCGGATCTCAAATGATTCGTGATCGATGATTGAAGCGGTCGCGGCTGCGCATTGCGATGTACGTGTGGTCGCGTGCCGCGATGTGTGAGTATTGTCGGTGATACTGTGAAACACGTAGTCGCAACGAGATTTCGTGGTGAGTGAGGTGAATTACAGTGAGTGCAGTGACAGTGAGACGATAAGGTGAGATGTGGTGTATCGAAGTCGGGGTCCATTCTCGCAAAGGTGTTGTGTGAGTACAGTGCGGTGTGATTTATGTGTCAGTGTGTAACGAATCGGTGTCGTCGACGCCCGGAAGTAACACGAGCTTCACGAGCGGACGTACGAGTTCGGAAGTCGCCGTTCGAATGGTGACTACGCGCACGACGCCGTCATCTCCTGGATGCAGTCGCGTGATCCTTGCAAGAGGCCATCGGCTCGGAGGGGTGTTCTCGGAGCGTGCCAGACAGAGTGCTCCGATGCGGGGTGATGCCTCGTCCTTGAACCACTTTGATCGGGAGGTAAGTCCATGAATGTACTCGCTCGACCATCTCCCCCAAAAATGGTCCCTCATGGTTTGCAGGTGACGCCATCGTGACCCCGTGTTTCCAGGTTTCTCGATCTGAGACGGCTCGGGTACGGCGAGGAGAGGTGCCCCGATGAGAAAGTGTCCCGGTGTGAGAGCGGCGACGTCATCTGGATCATCTGAGAGTGCCTGCAACGGTCTGGAATTAAGACAGGCTTCGATTTGAGCGAGGAGCGTGCTTAACTCCTCGAAGGTGAGGGTGGTCTCGCCGATCACTCTACGAAGATGATACTTGGCGGATTTCACGGCTGCCTCCCACAATCCGCCGAAGTGCGGGGCCGCTGATGGATTGAAGTGCCAGCGGATTCCCTGAGCGGCTGCTGCACGTGCGATTCCACGGCCATCGGAGGACGCTGCAATGAGGAGCTCCCGCAGGGTGCGGTCAGCTCCAACGAAAGTTGTGCCACAGTCGCTGTAAATGTCGGTACACAGGCCCCGGCGAGAGACAAAGCGGCGAAGTGCGGCGATGAATGCGTCGGAGGAATAATCCGAGACGAGCTCCAGGTGGATGGCCTTCGACCAAAAGCAGATGAATACTGCGATGTAGCCCTTGTAAGCGCGATGTCCACGACCTTTGCTCGTCCGAATGAGTATTGGCCCTGCATAATCCACCCCAGTGCGTAGAAATGATCGTGCTGGAGTGACTCGATCGGGCGGTAAATTGCCCATCGGCGGGTGTGGAGCAGCCGCCCGCCACCTGGTGCAAGTGACACAGCGATGAAGTAGCTGTTTGACGACGGCTCTTCCTCGTGGCACCCAGAAGCGGAGACGAAGCAATCCGAGCGTGAGTTGCACTCCTCCGTGCAGAGTCCGGCGGTGACAGGAGTCAACTATCAATCGCGTCAACCATGACGTTGGCGGAGCGATCATCGGGTGCTTCTCATCATGCGGCAGCAGAGCATTTTTGAGTCGTCCTCCCACTCTCAGTACGCCGTGGTCATCGAGGAATGGATTGAGCTTCACCAGCGAGCTGCGTGGTGATAGTATGCGTCCGGCGGTGATGGCGGCGACCTCTTCAGTAAAATGGAGCGCTTGCATCAATCGAAGCCAACGAAACAGCGCAGCGTCCAGTTCATCCGGATCCAGTGGTAGTCCAGGGGTGTCAGCGGGTTTCGATGTGCGACGCCAGCGCAGACACCATGCCGATACTCGCAGCAGGCGTTGCAGAGTGGAAAACCGAAGAAGGAGTTCCGGTTCGACAACGACGTCCCTCTTGATCAGCAGGCTGGTGGCTCGGCTCTCTGGAAGGTCCTCTTCAGATGCTCCCATCTCGGTGCTCGGCCATGCAGCTTCTGTCCTCAGCAGCCAGGTAGGTCCTGTCCACCACAATGCGTGGTTGATGAGTTCGCTTGGATTGATTCCTCGCGATGCACAGTCTGCAGGATTGTCTCGTCCGGCCACGTGTCTCCATCGTGCGTTGGGCAGTTGCGTTTGGATGTGAACTACCCTGTTGGCGACGAAGGTCTTCCACTTTGAGGCGTGCCCGCGGATCCAGTGGAGGGTGACCTGGGAATCAGACCAGAGATAGATCGGCACTGTGGCAAGGTCGAGCGTGTTGCAGACGTGATGCATTAAATTGGTGAGTAGAGTGGCGGCGCAAAGTTCCAGTCTTGGCAAGGTTACTTGTTTGACGGGAGCTACCTTGCTTTTAGCCATCATCAATCTAACTGAAACCTTGGTCCTTTCAGATACACAGCGGCGGCATAACCTCGTTCTGATGCGTCTGCGAAGCCATGCAGTTGAAGATGTGTGTCGGCATCTCCAGTGCAGAACCAGCGAGTCATCCGTATGCGATCGAGAAGCGGAAGCTCTTCCAGCAGGCTTTTCCACTGTCGTACGTCGGCTGGTGGGAGTGGGGCGTCCCAATCCAATCGCTGCAGCCACGTCGTCTGGATCATGATCTTCGCCCGGATCACGACTGGTGCTAGCCAGCCCATCGGATCGAACAGCCTAGCGGTTTCGGCGAGGACTCGTCTCTTCGTGAATTCCGCGATCGTGCGGGGATGAAACACGAAGGAGAATTGATCCCCGTGCGGGTGCCAGTGGAGTCCTAAGGTGGAGTGAGTTTCTCCTTCCCACGAGTGTGGTGAGCGTTGAAGCCGATGTTCCCGTGGGATTCCCGTCAAGACCCTCTCGTCGTTCGCTGCCCATTTTCTTAAGGGGAACCCGCCCGCCGTGCAGAGATTGCGAAGTTCATTTTGCAGCGTGGTCGCGTCCGCCAAGGTGTTCGCGCCGGTGACCACGTCGTCCACGTAGCAGTCACGGTTTAGTGCGACAGCACCGCGGGGAAACTGACCTCCTTCATCCACCGCGAGTTGCTGCAGCGTTCGGATGGCAAGAAAGGGTGCGCAAGCGAGCCCGTAGGTTACTGTCTTCAGCCGATATTCCAGTACCTCATCATCGACAGAGTGGCGCCACAGGATCGTCTGAAAGCCGCAGTCGTCCGGATGCACGAGGACTTGCCGGTACATCTTCTCGATGTCCGTGACGAAGACGTACCGGTGCCAACGCCATCGTAGCAGTATGTCGTTAAGTGCTGGCAAGCGATTTGCTCCGATGAGCAGATGAGCATTCAACGACTCACCCGACTGTGTTCGTTGCGATCCGTTGAAGACCACCCTGAGTTTGGTGGTGGTGCTGGACTCCTTGAGGACGCCGTGGTGCGGTAGGTAGCACTTGCTCTCCGAGTCACTTGGCAGTGTGCTTATCGCCTCCATGTGTTGCAGATCCTCGAATTCCCGCATGAAGCTTCGATAGAAGTCACCGAATCGAGGATCTCGGTCGCAGCGTCGTTCCATCACCAGCAGAAGGCGTTCGGCCGATTTGCGGGTCTCGCTGAGGGTTGTCGGCGGCGCGGAGAATGGCAACCTCACCACGTATCTCCCGGCGGTGGTGCGTGTGTGTGTACGCACAAAGAGCTCCTCACATCGTTCTTCGTCAGGGGTGAGCGGAGCTACTGCGGTGGGTTCCTTTTCTAGCTGCCAAAATTGTTGAACCAGCTCAACTAGGTCGCGGTCAGCGGAGCACTGGAATGTGTGGCGTTGTTCCTCTGCGGATGCTGCGTCGGAGCCCCCAGAGAGAATCCATCCGAAAGACGTCTTCTGGGCGATCGGCATCTGGGGTCCGCCCTTGCGTAGGCCCTCTTCAAAGATTAGAGAGCATACTTCCGCTCCCAGGAGAAGCTCCGCTGGATCGCCCTCCTGGTATTGAGGGTCAGCCAGCTGAAGACCTTGAATATGCGGCCAGTTGCGGTGGCGTTTTGCTGCGATACCTTGTTGCAGCGAAAGGCGTGGCAACACGAATGCTGCTACACACAGGTTGGCGTCGGTCACGTTGGAGTTGATGTTCAACGTGACTTTGCCGCGGGTTGATCCTGCACGTGTGCCTCCAATCCCGAAGATGGCCATGTTCGTGTGGGATCGTGGCAGCCGTAGTCGCTGTGCTAGCGTCTCGGAGACTAGTGACACCTCGGAGCCTTGATCGATCAAAGCTCGGACGTCGTGCGGTGATCCATTGCGGTCGGCGATTTTCACGCGAGCGGTTGCGAGGAGGACTGCCTTCTTGTCTACGTTCGTGTGAACCGTAGTGAGTGTGGTGGCCTCGGGTTGTGAGCGTGTAGTGTATGCGTCGTGCAACATGGTGTGGTGACGTGCGTTGCAAGTGAAACAGCTCTTCTTCGATTGACATTTTGCCATGAAGTGGTTACCGAGACAATTAAAGCATAGTCGCTTTGTCTCGACCAATGCTTTCCGATCGGCAGCTGATTTGCCCTTGAAATCACGGCACGTCATTAGTGAGTGTTTCTCGTGGCAAAGTGCACACTGCGGCGTATCAGTTCCGTGCTTCGCGACGTGAGTTTTGGCGGTGCGTGGTAAATCACTGGAAGTCTTCACGAAGTTCTTCGGTCGCGCGGCGTTGAGTGTTCGCATTCGTCGGCTTATGAACTCGAGAAGTGCCTCGTGACGTGGAGGTTCAGCGGAGTCCGACGTGGAAGACTCCCATTCCAGCCGGGTGCGTGCGTCGAATAGTTCGATGACTAAGTGGTTGAAGAGATCCATCCCGTGCGAGTTTATGGGGCGGCCGATACTTTCTTGAGCGTTTACGGCGGTGGTGACAGCATTGTGGATGATACTCAGTTCTTCGGCGCTTTCCCCCTTCATCTTCGACGTGGCAGTGAATGCGGCGAAGTTCAAGCGGATCAGTTCCTTTTTGTTGTCGAAGTGTTTGCACAATATCGCCCACGCGCGATCATAGTTCTCGCCCGTAACCGGTAATGATCTGATTAACATTTCAGGCTTGGCCTTGCACACTCGAGCGAAGATAGTGGAACCGCTCGATCTTGGAGACTGAGGAGTTGCCACCGATGACGGACAGGAAGAGGTCCCGAAATGAAGGCCAGTCGGCGTACGAGCCTGAGAATTGCGGGAGTTTGATGCGAGGCAGCGTGGTCTTCGGGGCGCTGTCAGAGGTAGGCGGTGTGCCTACGACTTGAGCCTTGATATGTTCGGCGTAGCCATCCAGCGTGCTCCTTTGCATCACGTAAGCATTCTCCGTTATCTCGAAGAGACCAGAGGTTACGTACGCACTCTCCTTGAATTTATCTTTCAGGGCGGCCCGAAGGAGATCATGCTGCTCCTCGAATTTCACCCACAGTTGGTCGAGGATCCGGATGCGAGTTGCGACGGCACTGGCGGTGATGTTGGCGGCACCCAACTTCTTGAGGTACTCCACTGAACGCGATATGCGACTTTGAATTTCACTTTGACTATCGTGAAGCGTAGCTGCATCCATGATTGACACTCACAAATGTTCCTGTTATAGTTGAGTAATCACTTCACTCCCGCCACGAGAGAGAACACTCGCGAACGTGCGGATGCCGGCTTTATGACGAAAATCCGGCTCGAAGGACCATCAATATGTTCACGAGCGCGTGCAGGAAAGCAGATATATTGAGGAAGCGAAGCGATAAGTGCTCTCAGATATTAGTTTAACAATGTTTACTGTATTAGCACAAAAATTAACATATACAACAAAACAGTATTTGTCACGACTAACAATAATGCCGTAATAGAATTCTAGTCCGTAATTCGAAATCGTTAGTTGGTTGATAGCGGGTGGCGACTGCGGTTTTAATTAGGTATAACAAGCGTGCGGTATGCGGTTTCACGACGGATAACTGCGATAAGGCGTGGATGATCATGGGTGAGCTCCTTTTATTGATTCGGGCCAGGAGTCACCCTTTTCGCCGAGCGCCAATAATCATCCTTAATTTTCAAACATTTAGAGGTGACTCGAAGGCGCCGTACGCTATAGGCTGCCTCGTGATCCGCGCAGAGTAGGCACGTGCCTGTCATGTGCGAGTCTTTAGATCGCGCGATCGATTGGCCTTACAGTGCCCACGTGATGCGGCCGCGCATGCTTTTCGCGACGTCGGTGGTTGTGTTCCGGCGCGGTGGCTGTTACGTGTTTATATGTTTGTGTTGTTTTTTATTGGCGTATCTGTCATCGCAGATTTATTGCCTATTTGTTTTTGTCCTCAAAGTCGCAAAATAACAGATCTTTTTTAAATTGCAGAAATAATGTATAATTATTTATTGCAGCTTTGAACACAATATGTACATGCTTTTCTGTATTAGGTCAAAATATATCGAGAACATTATATCTACTATCAGATTTTACATCAATTTTATTTACCCAAAGCACGAGCGCGAACATAACTCTATGCAGTCTCAGTCTTAGGAAGTTTTAAGAAAATTGTAGTTAAATAATCACAAAACAACTCAATATTCATAATATATCACACATTTGTGATAATATAATGTACCAGATATCATATATACGAGGGATGTATGATAAGTACCCGTGTTTAACGACTGATAGCGCCACTGACTCAAAATCTGTATACTATTGTTTAATTTCATCTTTCAACTGTCGCCTGTCAAAATTTCAGACATATTTATCGAATAGATTTTGTTTTAAAGCTGTTAAAATTGGGCAAGTTTGTATTTGTTTGCAATCATGGAAAAAGAGCAATATCGGTCAGTGATTCGATTTCTTTTTTTGGATGGGAAGACGTGTGAGGAAATCAAAATGCAGTTGCATGCCGTTTATAAGGATCATGCACCTTCGATGACTACCATCAGATATTGGTTTAATGAATTCAAGCGAGGCCGAACATCCGTTTTTGATGAAGAGCGTCCAGGCCGTCCGATTGTGGTGACTACGGAGGATATGGTCAACAAAATCCATGATATCGTGTTAACAGACCGCCGAGTGAAGATCAGAGAGATTGCTGACATTGTAGGCATCTCAATTGAACGCGTACAAAATATCTTACACGAAAAATTGGGCATGAGAAAGCTATCGGCGAGATGGGTGCCGCGTTTGCTCACAGTGGAACAAAAACGGAACCGCATGACAACTTCAGAGTACTGTTTGGACATGTTTAAGCGCAATCCGAAAGAGTTTCTGCGGCGTTTCATAACTATTGACGAAACATGGATCCATCACGCCAGAATCGAAAGAACAGTCTAAACAGTGGACTTCACCCGGCGAACCTGCTCCAAAGAAGGCAAAAACGGTTCCATCGGCCGGAAAGGTCATGGCCACCGTTTTTTGGGATTCGCGAGGCATCATCTTCACCGACTATTTGGAGAAGGGAAGGACAATTACGGGGCAGTACTATGCTGATTTATTGGGCCGATTCGACGCTGAATTGAGAAGAAAACGGCCCCATTTGGCGAAGAAGAAAGTGCTCTTTCACCACGACAACGCACCAGCTCACTCGTCCGCAATCGCTACAGCAAAACTGGTCGAATTACGCTATGAATTGCTACCTCATCCACCATATTCCCCCGATTTGGCCCCCTGTGACTTTTTTTTGTTTCCAAACATGAAAAAATGGCTTGGCGGAAAGCGGTTCACGTCAAACGAAGAAGTTATCGCGGAAACAGAAGCCTATTTTGCGGAGTTCGAAAAATCATATTTTTTGAATGGCTTAAAAAAGTTGGAATATCGGTGGACTAAATGTATTGAACTAAAAGGAGACTGTGTTGAAAAATAAATAAAAAAAAATTTTTTTTAATGCGTTTTCTTCCCTAACACGGGTACTTATCATACACCCCTCGTATATATATACAGGGTGTTCGGGAACTCCGGTGCCAACCGTTGAGGGGTTGTAGGGTAGGTGAAAATATGCAACTTTTATTAATAAACATGTAGTCTCCGACGACGCCTGTCAACGATGCACGACTGCAAAGCAGAGATGGCGCTCCGCGCTCAGCGGCGCCTGCGCACACGTACGAGGCTCTTTCCTTGTGTTCGTGGTGGCAGCGTCTCGAAACTGGCATCTCTGCGACGCAAAGCAGCGAACGCCTAGTCCACACTGATCTCAGTTCAGCGTTTTGTTTCGGAAATTAAATCGACATGTTTACATTTGCGGAGATGACAGACATGCATCTTGTGTTCGGTGAGGCTCGCTGCAATACAAGACTTGCTGAAAGGATCTACCGTGAGAGATTTCCTAATCGGCGACACCCCTGTCGGAAAACATTTGCAGCCATCGATCGTCGCTTGCGGGAACTGGGAACGATGACGGTGAACAGATTAGACACCGGAGCAAGAAGACTTGTCCGGACCGTTGATTTTGAGGAGGATATTCTGGAAAGATTTGAAAATGAACCGTCCACTAGCACTCGCGCCATCGGCCATGCTATGGGAGTCGCCCACAATACTGTCTGGAAAGTCGTACACGAACAACAATTACACCCCTACCATCTACAGAAGGTGCAAGCAATGGGCCCAGCTGACTTCCCGCTTCGTGTGAATTTCTGTCAGTGGTACCTTAATCGCCTCGTAGACAATCCACATTTTGGTAGCATGGTTTTGTTCTCTGACGAAGCGCAATTCACAAAGGATGGCCTCTTCAACAGCCGTAACAGCCATCTTTGGAATGACGAGAATCCTCACGCGAAACACATCAGGACCCATCAGCAACGGTTTTCTGTAAACATTTGGGCTGCAATCTTAGGTGATCAATTGATCGGCCCGTTCGTGTTGCCACCTCGCCTGAACGGGAACAATTACTTGCAGTTCCTCCGCGAAACCCTGCCTGAGTTAATCGAAGATGTGATGTTGTTTGTACGTAATCAGATGTGGTATTAGCACGATGGTGCGCCGGCCCATTTCTCCCGAGCAGTGCGGGACTATCTTGATCAAACCTACCCTGGTCGCTGGATAGGCAAAGGAGGTCCAGTTGCATGGCCACTTCGCTCCCCAGACTAGACTTCTCTGGATTTTTTCCTTTGGGGTCATGTAAAGAGCCTAGTGTACGCCACTCCTGTAGAAACAGTAGAGGACCTGACTGCGAGGATCTTCAATGCTTGTGAGGTCGTCCAGCATACACCAGGCATTTTCGAACGAGTTCGGCAAAGTATGGTGCGGCGGTGTAATGCCTGCATTGAATTAGGAGGTCGCCATTTCGAGCATCTTTTGTGATTGCATTTTTTGTGAAGGAAAAATAATAAAGTTACTGGCGTCGACAGGCGTCGTCGGAGACCACATGTTTATTAAATATAAAGAAAGAGAAAAATATGTTTCTACTTAATAATCAGATTTTCCTTGCTGTTACATAAAACGTTACACATAGGTTCAAAATATTATAATTTCATAACGCCATAAAAAATAAAAATAAATATAGAGGTAGTTAAATATCAACATGATTTAAGCATTTAAATTTAAATTAAAAAAATGTTGTTTTCATATCAAATATTCTAATGTAAAATGCAAAATTTTTCATCAGATATCAAATATAAGCAAGAATGTTCTCCAATGTATAGAACTTTACCCTCCAAATCTATATCTTGTAGACTTTGTTGGGAACGTCAAAGATTGATATGTACGATTATATTTAAATATCTTAATTATATCACACGCATCACATTCTCCCTTTCACGTCCCAAGTAAGTAAAGTTTTTTGTTCTTTGTGCTTGTAATCATTTATATATCGCTCTCATTCTCGGAAGAATTGCTATCGAAACCTTCGTCACGACCCACGTAGTTAGCATCATCTAGTAATAATATTATAATACTTTTTAATAAACATTAAAATTATTTAAATATTACAATTATAAATATAAAATTTAAAAATATATTTTTTGCCTATGCAAACAGCGCAAAAAGATAAGGAGAACACATAGTTACCTGCAACTTCATCTTCGAGGTCCCTCAAATTTTGCCGAGCTTGCATATCAAATTCAAGCGGATTGGCCATGTCCAATAATCTCAATAACCATATAGGAAAGCCGTTTTGCATTACATAAATATCGTTTTCATTCTCGAGATCGTTTTCCAATACATCGATGAGCGGTTGCAAGTTTTCGATATCGTCGGCACCCATAGCTATCATGTTATTACCCTCATCATCTCTGTTATTGTTCGCCAAATCACCATTTTCCACCTCGATCAATTCCAAAATGCCGAGTCTCGGCGCTTCCGCGATGCTCGGCAGTAGGAATACTATGAGAGTTCTAACCCAGGTCCTCTGAGGGGGGTGCGGGGCGCGGGGGGTTCTCCGGGGCGAGGGGTATGACGTCACGTGGGGCGGGGGTATCTCGTAGGCGCGGGGGCTGACGTCACGCGGGTGGAGGGGATGTTTCGACAAAGGAGGGGGGAAGGGGGGAGTCTAAGCATGTTCGGCAACTGATTATCTTTGTGATTTATGGCTACCCGAAGCCATAAAACTGTTTTTCATTTTATGGACATTTTATCATTAGGAAAGGAATGAAGATTTTAAGCCGACGCTGCGACGAACATGTCAAACGTTATTTATAGGGGTGCAAATGTAAAAGCGTTGACGTTCGGCAGCTTGTACCCTCGCGGAAAATCGGTCGTAAACGAGAGCGAAACATTTTCCTAAATATCTTTTAAGGAAGAATTGCAATAATTTTGAGAGGGACGGGGGTTGAAGCTTATGGAGAGAGAGTCTGTCTCCACATCAAAAAGTCTCGAACAGTCGCCGAGCGAAGTGAGTGTAAAAAAATAGTGAAAAAAATGACTGGAGGTTTTCTGCGCCGTACGCTCCCCGAAATAGTAAGTTGTACAATTTATTTAAAACTATTGTACAGAATATTGCAATATGTTTAGATATATATATTAAATATTCATATTTTTCAGATGATCTATAACATTGTGCAAAATTTACGGCCGCAACACGTGGTGGAGCAAGGTTTAACTGAACGAGAGTGGGTGAGAATGCTGAGGTGGGAACATCGACAAATGTTTGCAGAAATGTGGTGCGAAACTGCAGAGGCGCGGGAAATGGATGCCAATAACAGTTGGCTATGGGAGAACATGTATGCTCTTCGGGAACTGTTTGGTCTAGAGCCATATCCACCAGAACCTGTGGTGGAAAATTGGAACTAGTAAGTATTTCTTTTAATTATAAATTATTAAAATAATTAATAAAAATTTTCTGTTATGCAGGAGTCCCCGCCCAGCCGTCGCCTCCGCTTCTCACAGCACCTAGCATTCGGCTGCCTCACCGCCTCGCATCCACAATCGTCGGCTTTACCATAGCCACCTCCATCACCGACAATTTTTATATATTATGATATTCATTTATATTTTCATCTTTATATTTTCATCTTTATATTCTTATCTTTATATTCATTTATATATATTTTTTAAAATTTTATATCCATTTTATATTCACATTTATATATTCACATTTATATATTCACATTTATATACATTTATATCCATTTATATTCTTTTAAACACACACATACACACACACACACACAAATGTATAATACACATTTATTCATAATTAAAAATAATTAATATTAAATTAATATATTCATTTTAAAAATTCCTCTTCTTTTCCTTCACTGCGTCATCTCTCGCATGCGCCTCTCGCTATCTCTGTCTCTCGCGTTCACCTCGCGCTCTCTCTTTCTCTCCTAAGCGCTATCTCTAGCAGTCCCTAACCTCGCGTCATCTCTCTCTCTCTCTCTCTCCTCGCCGCAACATCTCTCTCCTTCACGTTCGCCTCACACCCTCTCTTTCTCTCGCGTTCACCTCGCGCTCTCTCTTTCTCTCCTAAGCGCTACCTCTCTCGCAGTCCCTAGCCTCTCGGTCCCTAGCCTCGCGATCCCTAGCCTCTCAGTCCCTAGTCTCGCGATCCCTAGCCTCTCAGTCTCTAGCGTCACGTTTCCCCTTCCCCGCATGATGTCATCCCCCACAAGGACCGTGCAACGAGCTGCGTATGAGTGCAATATTTGTAGATGGTATCTTTACGACTTTTTTATGAGGGTTCTTAGACATTTTCCCCAAAAAGGTATAGAACAAGCGCCGATGATTAACAATTTTGTACCCTCGTTAATATAATTTTATTACGGAAGCGCCGATGTCCGGCTGTTCGTCAACGGAGCGTTCTAGAGTTCATTAAAACTATGTTTTTCATTTTATGGACATTTTATCATTAGGAAAGGAATGAAGATTTAAAGCCGACGCTGCGACGAACATGTCAAACATTATTTATAGGGGTGCAAATGTAAAAGCGTTGACGTTCGGCAGCTTGTACCCTCGCGGAAAATCTCCCATAAAAACGAGAGCGAAACATTTTTCTTAATATTTTTTAAGGAAGAATGCAACGTATCGGTGCCAACGTTCGGCAGCTTGTGTCCTTACTCCTCTATCCATAAAACCGATATCTCGGGAAACTATCTTTTGAGATACGCCAAATGTTAGAAAAGAAGATAGAATTAGGTGAAATATATATATAAGGAGGATGAGAGCGCGTCAAACCATAGTACGATTTGAAAGCGCATAGATGCAGCGGTGAAAAAAGTTTAGTGGTTACTTTCTTGTATTAGAAGTGTTAGTGGTATAATAGTGAATAAAAGAAATAATGGAAAACATCGAGCAGAACGAACGCGACCTGTTGGAGCGGTCCCATCAAATCACCACCTTGGGCGAATATTTTGAATGGGCGCTGCGCTGCGAGGACTTTATCAAACTGCTCGAAGAACGCAGTCGTGTCAAGCGTCCGCGACTCTCCATTGGATATAGACAATCTTTGGTTGCTAGAATCGCGCGACTCGAGGGTGCAAAGACTCGATTGCAGAGACAGTTTATACCCAGTGGTGGTAATTACAGTGGCGGTAATTACAGTGGCGATAATAACACGGGAAGACTCGTTTGGCGAGAGATCGATACCGCGTTCGAAAATCGGATACTGACAGGTGCGGTGATTAACGCAGACTATATCGAACCGCGACAATTTTTGGAAGACGCTAGTAGTGTAGTTCTTGAACAAGTGCAAGATGTTATAAAAATACACAACTGTGCAAAAGTAAATACCGTGTTCAACGGTGAGTTTGTGACAGGTGATATGCGCTCCAACAAAAGCATTAACACGCGAAATTATGAACTCTTTCGCACGTCCGATTTACACGAGTGGTATGAGCGGCATGTCATCGAATCCACATTGGCGTCTCTCGAAGAGTTTCAGGAACGTGATAGCGGATGGGCATTGTCACGAATCCTTGATCTTACAGTCAACGTCAACAAGTGCAATCCTATGCGCGCGGGGTGTTATCTAAACTTACCGCGAGAAATTATGACGAAGAGAGCAGTGGTGAACGTGCGATCAACGGACAATGCATGTTTCGCATGGTCAGTGGTGGCCGCTCTGTACCCCGCAGAAAGACATGTGGAACGAGAATTTTCATATCCCCATTACACGACAGTGTTAAATCTTCAGGACATTGAGTTTCCGATGACGTTAAACCAAATTAAAAAGTTTGAACTGGCAAATAACATCTCAATCAACGTCTACGGCATTGAGAGGAAGAAGGAATTATCTATTCTTCCGATACAGCTCACCGATCGGAAGAGAGAAAAACATGTAAATATGCTGTATGTGGAGGAGGACGACAGCGTTGGGCATTTCGCGTATATAAAAAATCTATCTCGGCTTGTCAGCACGCAACTGAGCAAACACAATGGTCAAAAATATATCTGCGATCGGTATGTATATTTATTGCAAACTATATAATAATTTTAAATAAAATTGTAAATAAAATTGTAATTTTTTTTTCACAGATGCTTGCACTTCTTTAATTTGAGCGAAAAATTGGAGGCTCACATTGCGGACTGTCGAGAAATGAACGACTGCGCTATCCGATTACCAAGCGATAAAGACAAGTGGCTCGACTTCGACAACTACAACAGAAAGGAGCGATTTCCCTTCGTGGTGTACGCCGACTTGGAGTGTGTGCTGAAGAAGACGCCGGAACATGCGTCATACTCCCAACATCACGAGGTATTTAGCGTTGGGTATTACGTGCAATGTTCGTACGACAACTCGTTATCCGCGTATAATTCTCGCCGTAGTATCGATTGCGTTTCATGGTTCGCCGAAGAACTTAAAAATTTAGCGCATCGCGTAAAGGGTATTTTGTCTGATAATGTCCACATGACAAAATTAACGCAAAATGAATGGGAAAAATTTCATAGCGTCACGCAATGTCACATTTGCGAAAAACCGTTTGCGCCGGATGATATACGCGTACGCGATCATTGTCATCTGACCGGGCGATACAGGGGTCCCGCGCACTCAAACTGTAATCTAAACTACAAAGACTCTTATGTCATTCCTGTAGTTTTCCATAATCTATCCGGCTATGACGCACATTTTATCATAAAAGAAATAGCTACCGCGTATGAAGGACGCGTAGATGTGCTTCCAATAACAAAAGAAAAATACATTTCATTTACGAAGACTGTCAATAGTACCGACGACGATAAAGATCGGAAAGCTTGTATGAAATTACGATTCATCGATTCATACAAATTTCTCAATGCTAGTCTTGACAAATTGGCATCTTTTTTGAATAAGGATAAGTTAAAAATTTTGCGTTCCAATTTTTCCGCATTATCCGCTAACAATTTTGAATTATTAACGCGACAAGGTGTCTTTCCGTACGAGTACATTGACTGCGTGGACAAGCTGCAAGACACGCGTTTACCACCACGCGAATCGTTTTACAGTTCTTTAACCGGTGACACTGTATCCGAGAGCGACTACGCACACGCCGTCAACGTGTGGCAGCAGTTCTCCATTCAAACCTTGGGTGAATACAGCGATCTGTACTTAAAAACTGATGTCTTGTTGTTGGCAGATATATTTGAAAACTTTCGCGACACTTGCATCGCGAGTTACGGACTCGACCCTACGTATTATTATACTCTTCCTGGGTATACATGGGACGCCATGTTAAAACATACATGCGTAAATTTCGAACTGCTTACCGATATCGATATGGTTATGTTTATTGAACGGGGTATACGCGGCGGTCTAAGTCAATGTTCAGGAAGATACGCGCATGCTAATAACAAGTACATGCAATCGTATGATCCGTCGAAACCATCATCATATTTAATATATTTAGATGTAAATAATTTGTATGGATGGGCAATGTGTCAACCACTGCCTTATGCCGATTTTCGATGGGTCGACGATGTATCTAACTTTGACATCTCGTCAATAGCGCTCGATTCACCTACAGGCTATATCCTCGAAGTAGATTTAGAGTATCCACAACATCTTCACGACACGCACACTGACCTACCGTTTTGCCCGACACGTGACAAACCGCCCGGCAAGCGGGAAGATAAGCTTCTCGCAACGCTATATGATAAGAAGCGTTACGTCATACACTACCGCAACCTGCAGCAGTGCACGCGTCACGGCCTTCGCGTTACAAAAACACACCGCGTATTACAATTCACTCAATCCGCATGGCTCCGCGATTACATTGAACTAAATACAAAATTTAGAACACAAGCGAAAAATGATTTTGAGAAAAATTTGTACAAATTGATGAACAACGCGGTATTTGGCAAAACGATGGAAAATGTGCGTAATCATGTAGATGTAAAATTATTGACAAAGTGGGACGGACGATACGGAGCAGAGGCGATGATAGCGAAACCAAATTTCCATAGCAGGAGCGTCTTTTCAGAAAATTTAATTGCCGTAGAATTACGTAAACTAGAAGTAAAATTTAACAAACCAATCTATGTTGGTATGTGTATACTCGACATATCGAAAGTGTGTCTGTACGAATTTCATCACGAGTACATGTCACCGCTCTATCGTGAAAGATGCCGGATAATGTACACTGACACCGACAGTTTAATATATCATATTAAATGCGAAGACGTGTATGAAAATATGAAACGCGATATCGCTAGATTCGATACGAGCGATTATCCAATTGACAACGCGTACAGTATACCGCTTGTGAATAAAAAGGTGCCAGGTCTAATGAAGGATGAAAATAATGGCGCGATAATGACTGAATTTGTAGGACTTAGAGCAAAAATGTACGCTTTGCGAGTAGATGGTAAAAAAGATACAAAAAAGGTTAAAGGTGTCAAAAGTAACGTTGTCGCGAGAACGATAACATTCGACGATTATACGCGGTGCCTGAACGACGAGATTGAAATGACACGTAGTCAGTCATGTATTAGGTCGAAATTGCATGAAGTATACACCATCTGCGAGACAAAAATTGCTCTAAGTCCGTACGACGATAAGCGGTATATCATACCTGATTCGACCGACACATTACCATGGGGACATTATCAGATACCCTTATAAAATATAATGTAATATAATGTATGTGCGATATATTATGTAACATATATGTATGTATTTCATATATTGGAACGGAAAGGATGTATTAATAAAGATTTTGTATTTCACATATTTCATGTATATTGTAATATTTCAAATACTTTTATTTGTTGTACACATTATATATTTTTTTAATTTTTGAATAATTAATAAATACAATTTGTATGAATTAAATTGCATTGTCCTTATGTATCCAAGAGTTGTGCGAATTGTCAAATCCCAGCCATTTTACGTAAACCTCGTCACCCCTCCTGCGCAGTACTTTCTCTACGAGATATACGTCCGGATAATTCGCGCTATGCAATTCGTGCTCGTAAAACGCTCCAGCGACAGATGTTTTGCGATAGTCCTCGAGTAGATAGGTTACGGGATTAGTACGCTGCACTTTAACAATTTTAAACACTTCGGTTGTCCAATTTGGTGTGTAACCCTTCTCAAAAAGTTTCTTGTACTTGCTAACACGTACCGGGTCACCTACTTTGAACTTTGCCGGAGCGGCAATCTTTATGTTACTATATACCGTTTTTAAAAGTTTATCAGCGATCGCGGGGGTGACGTCGACGGGTCGCATGCCGATCGTTCGATGCTTGCGCGCGTTGTAATCCGATACGAGTTCCGCCAACGCGTCGATCCACTTGTAAGTTCCGTTCAGCGTAAACATCTTCCACATGTCGTTCTTCAGCGTGCGATTGAATCGCTCCACAACTGATGCCTTCAATACCGAATATGTAGAATAGTGATTGATGTTATGTTTCCGTATAAGCCGTTGCACGTCGGCGTTATAAAATTCTTTCCCCATGTCGGTTTGCATGTTTCTCTGGCATCTCTTGCTATCTCGAATTATCTCGGCGATAGCATCAGCCGTCTCGCTTCCACCTTTACTCTTGAGTGGTATGGCCCACGCGTACTTGCTCAACACATCGATGACGGTGAGTATGTAGTGGTAACCTCTGTTGAAACGAGAGTACGGACGCATCTCGACGATGTCAGCTTGCCACAGGTCATCGTATCCCCGCACTATGACGTGTCTTCGGGGAAAATTTTTCCTTGCCGGCGCTTGCAGTTCGTTCACCAACTGCCGTTTCTCCAAACTATGTTGTTTCATCGCTTCGTCGGTTTTTCTCGATCGCCGTTTGTCGCTCGTTTTATGATTCATTTTCGTTTGTCGTTCTTCAATAGCCGTTCGTAGTCGTTCCTGACCCGTTCTTGAGCCGTTCCTGACCCGTTCTTGAGCCGTTCTTGAGCCGTTCCTGACCCGTTCTTGAGCCGTTCCTGACCCGTTCGTAGCCGTTCCTGACCCGTTCTTGAGCCGTTCCTGACCCGTTCGTAGCCGTTCCTGATCCGTTCGTAGCCGTTCCTGACCCGTTCTTGAGCCGTTCTTGTGTTGTTTACTTCCGTTCTTGACCCATTCGAAAATCGTTCTTGATTCGTTCGCTGCCTTGTTCACAGTCGTTTCTAATCCGTTCGTAGCCTCTCCTGACCCGTTCGCAGCCGTTACTGACCCGTTCGCAGCCCTGTTTGAGTTGTTTGTAGCCTTGCATGTAGCCTTTAAAGACTTGTTCGTAGCCTCGTTCGCAGCCCTGCTTGAGTTGTTGGTAGCCTCGTTCGCTGTTGCTAGGACGTTCATAGCCTCGTTCGCAGCTGTTGCTAGGCCGTTCACTACCACTCATTGTAGTTAGATAGCAGTTCGATAACCCTTCGTAAATGTTCGATAACCGTTCGATAGCCGCTCCTAACCCGTTCACTGCTGCTCATTCAGGTTGATAGCCGTTTCTGAGTTAGCGTTAGCCGCGCGTTGGAGTTCGTTTATCACAATCTGTATTGCCCGCACATCCTTCTCGAACGAAGTCAGCTTCTCATCTGATTCTTTCTGTTGATTCATCAATCTTTTAACGCAGGATTCCACATACAGTTTGTTGACGGCATCGGTGTCAGCCTCAGGTTGCGCTACACGACGAATCTTCCGCGACCTTGCGTCATAGTCTGTAGCGACACGACATAGAGCGTTTTCGTGCACGTAACTTTTCACCAATCCATCCCAAGAACCGCTCGTGCCGGTTGCATCATTTCTTGGTTCGAATAATCCAAATTTGTTGATAGGCATTTTTTTTCCCCCGATACGAGTGACGCTGATCGACTGATTAGATTTGTCGAGACACCATTCAATTTATAATAATGCCTGCTTCGCGAAGTTCCTCGATGATCGACAGGATCTCATTGTCGTGAGCGTTGTGGCCAGCTCGGCGCGAAGCGTCCAGCAATCGTACCCGATCCACTAGCTCGTTGGGGTCATCCCAGTGTATGTAATCGATCTTATTGTCGGTTAGCGCCATCGCGTGAGGCATGAATACTCCCTTTCCAGATTTTTTCTTTTCAATCGATATCAATGGTGCGATTATATGTTTGTACTTGTATCCCCTGTTGCTTCGTAATTGGCCTTGTGTGTCATAATTGCGTTTATGCGTGTTCGTCGCCAATAATATGCTCTTGTATTTACGCATATCATCCTCCGTGTAAATGTCATCATCGGGAATTCTCTTGAAGATCAATTCGTATAATCCTGGTGTACCAACGTACCTCACTTCATCTATAATTATAGAGTCATATTTGTCAATGTCGAATCGTTTGTTACCGAGACGCATTTCATCCTTGTCGAAATAGACACCGTACACGTGATCGATTTTCCTTTCTTTGCCACCGAGGAGAGTGCTCATGTACTCTTGTCCCAGTGGTCCCAAGTGCTTTCGCAACATTTCTTGACCTTCCAGCGTTTGTAATGTGTTTCGAACAAACGATGTTTCAAGCGTGCTGCCCGAGGTTTCGAAAACATTTTCGTTTGCGAGTGTTTCGGGTATCATAGGTTGTACGATTCTCGTTGTCGCGAACGGTGTAGAGCTTATCATCGGTTCATCCAGTAAAGCATTCGATGTACGCTGTGTCGATGAGCGATTCGGGTTTGACCGTTTCCTCTTTTTCGGTGTCGCATCATCCTTCTCCTCTTCCTCCTCTTCCTCCTCCTCCTCCTTGTACCGCTTGATGGGTAAGATTTTAATCTTTGCGGTACTTTCCGGCTCGTTTTTCACCGCGATCGAGTTGTCGACAATCTTTTGTAGCGGCTCAATAATAGTTTTGTTTGTACCTTTATAGGTGTAAATATACAGAATTTTTAAAATTGATGTTAGAGCTAATAGTGTCATTTTTCAAGAAATTTTAATTCTGTAAACGCTGGTTTGTTACCGTCTGCAGACATTTGTATTGCTTTCCGTTTTGTTTGTAACCCTACAGGTGTAAATACACCGAGTTTTAAAAATTGATGTTACAGCTAATAGTATCATTTTTGGGATATTTCAATTCTGCATACGCGTGATGTTCTGTAATTGCCTGCAGACGTTTGTACCGCTTTCCATTTTGTTCGTATCTATACAGGTGTAATTATACAGAATTTTTAAAATTGATGTTACAGCTAATAATGTCATTTTATGAGAAATTTTAATTCTGTAAACGGGTGCTGTTTTGTTACCGTCTCGAGACGTTTGTATTGCTTTCTGTTTTGTTTATACCCTTACAGGTGTAAATATACCGAATGTTCAAAATTGATGTTAAAGCTAATAATGTCATTTTTGGGATATTTCAATTCTGCATACGCGTGATGTTCTGTAATTGCCTGCAGACGTTTGTACCGCTTTCCATTTTGTTCGTATCTATACAGGTGTAATTATACAGAATTTTTAAAATTGATGTTACAGCTAATAATGTCATTTTATGAGAAATTTTAATTCTGTAAACGCTGTTTTGTTAACGTCTGCAGACGTTTGTATTGCTTTCCGTTTTGTTTGTACCCCTACAGGTGTAAATACACCGAGTTTTAAAAATTGATGTTACAGCTAATAGTACCATTTTTTAAGAAATTTTAATTCTATAAACAAGTGCTGTTTTGTTATCGTCTGCAGACGTTTGTATTGCTTTCCGTTTTGTTTGTACCGTTACAGGTGTAAATATACCGAATGTTCAAAATTGATATTAGAGCTAATAATGTTATTTTTGGGATATTTCAATTTTGTATACGGGTGCGGTTTTGTAATTGCCTGCAGACGTTTGTACCGCTTTCCGTTTCGTTTGTACCCCTACAGGTGTAAATACACCGAGTTTTAAATATTGATGTTACAGCTAATAGTTTTTTAATTCTGTAAACGAATGTTGTTTTATAATCGTCTGCAGATGTTTGTACCGCTTTTTGTTATGTTTGTATCCCTACAGATAAAAATATATCAAACCTAGGTCGGAGAAGCCCCCCCTCGTTGTCCGCCACCTTGACGTGGTGAGGGGGCTCAGCCTTCGCAAGGTTTTGCGAAGGGTGCTAAGAGCGGACAGTGCCACTAATAATGTCATTTTTGGGATATTTCAATTCTGCATACGCGTGATGTTCTGTAATTGCCTGCAGACGTTTGTACCGCTTTCCATTTTGTTCGTATCTATACAGGTGTAATTATACAGAATTTTTTAAATTGATGTTACAGCTAATAGTGTCATTTTATGAGATATTTTAATTCTGTAAACGCTGTTTTGTTACCGTCTGCAGACGTTTGTATTGCTTTCCGTTTTGTTTGTATCCTACAGATGTAAATATACCGAATGTTCAAAATTGATATTAGAGCTAATAATGTTATTTTTGGGATATTTCAATTTTGTATACGGGTGCTGTTTTGTAATTACCTGCAGACGTTTGCACCGCTATCCGTTTTGTTTGTACCTTTATAGGTGTAAATATACAGAATTTTTAAAATTGATGTTACAGCTAATAATGTCATTTTTTAAGATATTTTAATTCTATAAACGAATGTTGTTTTATAATCGTCTGCAGACGTTTGTACCGCTTTTTGTTATATTTGTATCCCTACAGATAAAAATATATCAAACCTAGGTCGCAGCAGCCCCCCCTCGTTGTCCGCCACCTTGACGTGAGGGGGCTCACCCTTCGCAAGATTTTGCGAAGGGTGCTAAGAGCGGACAGTGCCACTAATAATGTCATTTTTGGGATATTTCAATTCTGCATACGGGTGCTGTTTTGTAATTGCCTGCAGACGTTTGTACCGCTATCCGTTTTGTTTGTACCTTTATAGGTGTAAATATACAGAATTTTTAAAATTGATGTTAGAGCTAATAGTGTCATTTTTCAAGAAATTTTAATTCTCTAAACGCTGTTTTGTTACCGTCTGCAGACGTTTGTATTGCTTTCCGTGTCGTTTGTACCCCTAATGGTGTAAATACACCGAGTTTTAAAAATTGTTGTTACAGCTAATAGTGTCATTTTTAAGATATTTTAATTCTATAAACGAATGTTGTTTGGTAATCGTCTGCAGACTTTTGTACCGTTTTTTGTTATGTTTGTATTCCTACAGATAAAAATATATCAAACCTAGGTCGCAGAAGCCCCCCCTCGTTGACGGCCACCTTGACATGGTGAGGGGGCTCACCCTTCGCAAATTTTGCGAAGGGTGCTAAGAGCGGACAGTGCCACTAATAATGTCATTTTTGGGATATTTCAATTCTGCATACGGGTGATGTTCTGTAATTGCCTGCAGACGTTTGTACCGCTTTCCATTTTGTTCGTATCTATATAGGTGTAATTATACAGAATTTTTGAAATTGATGTTACAGCTAATTATGTCATTTTATGAGAAATTTTAATTCTGTAAATGCTGGTTTGTTACCGTCTGCAGACATTTGTATTGCTTTCAGTTTTGTTTGTAACCCTACAGGTGTAAATACACCGAGTTTTAAAAATTGATGTTACAGCTAATAGTATCATTTTTGGGATATTTCAATTCTGCATACGCGTGATGTTCTGTAATTGCCTGCAGACGTTTGTACCGCTTTCCATTTTGTTCGTATCTATACAGGTGTAATTATACAGAATTTTTAAAATTGATGTTACAGCTAATAATGTCATTTTATGAGAAATTTTAATTCTGTAAACGGGTGCTGTTTTGTTACCGTCTCGAGACGTTTGTATTGCTTTCTGTTTTGTTTATACCCTTACAGGTGTAAATATACCGAATGTTCAAAATTGATGTTAAAGCTAATAATGTCATTTTTGGGATATTTCAATTCTGCATACGCGTGATGTTCTGTAATTGCCTGCAGACGTTTGTACCGCTTTCCATTTTGTTCATATCTATACAGGTGTAATTATACAGAATTTTTAAAATTGATGTTACAGCTAATAATGTCATTTTATGAGAAATTTTAATTCTGTAAACGCTGTTTTGTTAACGTCTGCAGACGTTTGTATTGCTTTCCGTTTTGTTTGTACCCCTACAGGTGTAAATACACCGAGTTTTAAAAATTGATGTTACAGCTAATAGTACCATTTTTTAAGAAATTTTAATTCTATAAACAAGTGCTGTTTTGTTATCGTCTGCAGACGTTTGTATTGCTTTCCGTTTTGTTTGTACCTTTACAGGTGTAAATATACCGAATGTTCAAAATTGATATTAGAGCTAATAGTGTCATTTTTTAATTCTGTAAACGAATGTTGTTTTATAATCGTCTGCAGATGTTTGTACCGCTTTTTGTTATGTTTGTATCCCTACAGATAAAAATATATCAAACCTAGGTCGGAGAAGCCCCCCCTCGTTGTCCGCCACCTTGACATGGTGAGGGGGCTCAGCCACCTTGACATGGTGAGGGGGCTCAGCCTTCGCAAGGTTTTGCGAAGGGTGCTAAGAGCGGACAGTGCCACTAATAATGTCATTTTTGGGATATTTCAATTCTGCATACGCGTGATGTTCTGTAATTGCCTGCAGACGTTTGTACCGCTTTCCATTTTGTTCGTATCTATACAGGTGTAATTATACAGAATTTTTTAAATTGATGTTACAGCTAATAGTGTCATTTTATGAGATATTTTAATTCTGTAAACGCTGTTTTGTTACCGTCTGCAGACGTTTGTATTGTTTTCCGTGTCGTTTGTACCCCTAATGGTGTAAATACACCGAGTTTTTAAAATTGTTGTTACAGCTAATAGTGTCATTTTTAAGATATTTTAATTCTATAAACGAATGTTGTTTGGTAATCGTCTGCAGACGTTTGTACCGCTTTCCATTTTGTTCATATCTATACAGGTGTAATTATACAGAATTTTTTAAATTGATGTTACAGCTAATAGTGTCATTTTATGAGATATTTTAATTCTGTAAACGCTGTTTTGTTACCGTCTGCAGACGTTTGTATTGCTTTCCGTTTTGTTTGTATCCTTACAGATGTAAATATACCGAATGTTCAAAATTGATATTAGAGCTAATAATGTTATTTTTGGGATATTTCAATTTTGTATACGGGTGCTGTTTTGTAATTACCTGCAGACGTTTGCACCGCTATCCGTTTTGTTTGTACCTTTATAGGTGTAAATATACAGAATTTTTAAAATTGATGTTACAGCTAATAATGTCATTTTTTAAGATATTTTAATTCTGTAAACGAATGTTGTTTTATAATCGTCTGCAGACGTTTGTACCGCTTTTTGTTATGTTTGTATCCCTACAGATAAAAATATATCAAATCTAGGTCGCAGCAGCCCCCCTTCGTTGTCCGCCACCTTGACGTGAGGGGGCTCACCCTTCGCAAGGTTTTGCGAAGGGTGCTAAGAGCGGACAGTGCCACTAATAATGTCATTTTTGGGATATTTCAATTCTGCATACGGGTGCTGTTTTGTAATTGCCTGCAGACGTTTGTACCGCTATCCGTTTTGTTTGTACCTTTATAGGTGTAAATATACAGAATTTTTAAAATTGATATTAGAGCTAATAGTGTCATTTTTCAAGAAATTTTAATTCTCTAAACGCTGTTTTGTTTCCGTCTGCAGACGTTTGTATTGCTTTCCGTGTCGTTTGTACCCCTAATGGTGTAAATACACCGAGTTTTAAAAATTGTTGTTACAGCTAATAGTGTCATTTTTAAGATATTTTAATTCTATAAACGAATGTTGTTTGGTAATCGTCTGCAGACGTTTGTACCGTTTTTTGTTATGTTTGTATTCCTACAGATAAAAATATATCAAACCTAGGTCGCAGAAGCCCCCCCTCGTTGACGGCCACCTTGACATGATGAGAGGGCTCACCCTTCGCAAATTTTGCGAAGGGTGCTAAGAGCGGACAGTGCCACTAATAATGTCATTTTTGGGATATTTCAATTCTGCATACGGGTGATGTTCTGTAATTGCCTGCAGACGTTTGTACCGCTTTCCATTTTGTTCGTATCTATACAGGTGTAATTATACAGAATTTTTGAAATTGATGTTACAGCTAATTATGTCATTTTATGAGAAATTTTAATTCTGTAAACGCTGGTTTGTTACCGTCTGCAGACATTTGTATTGCTTTCCGTTTTGTTTGTAACCCTACAGGTGTAAATACACCGAGTTTTAAAAATTGATGTTACAGCTAAGTATCATTTTTTAAGATATTTTAATTCTGTAAACGGGTGCTGTTTTGTTACCGTCTCGAGACGTTTGTATTGCTTTCTGTTTTGTTTATACCCTTACAGGTGTAAATATACCGAATGTTCAAAATTGATGTTAAAGCTAATAATGTCATTTTTGGGATATTTCAATTCTGCATACGGGTGATGTTCTGTAATTGCCTGCAGACGTTTGTACCGCTTTCCATTTTGTTCGTATCTATACAGGTGTAATTATACAGAATTTTTAAAATTGATGTTACAGCTAATAATGTCATTTTATGAGAAATTTTAATTCTGTAAACGCTGTTTTGTAATTGCCTGCAGACGTTTGTACCGCTTTCCGTTTCGTTTGTACCCCTACAGGTGTAAATACACCGAGTTTTAAAAATTGATGTTACAGCTAATAGTACCATTTTTTAAGAAATTTTAATTCTATAAACAAGTGCTGTTTTGTTATCGTCTGCAGACGTTTGTATTGCTTTCCGTTTTGTTTGTACCCTTACAGGTGTAAATATACCGAATGTTCAAAATTGATATTAGAGCTAATAATGTTATTTTTGGGATATTTTAATTTTGTATACGGGTGCGGTTTTGTAATTGCCTGCAGACGTTTGTACCGCTTTCCGTTTCGTTTGTACCCCTACAGGTGTAAATACACCGAGTTTTAAATATTGATGTTACAGCTAATAGTGTCATTTTTTAATTCTGTAAACGAATGTTGTTTTATAATCGTCTGCAGATGTTTGTACCGCTTTTTGTTATGTTTGTATCCCTATAGATAAAAATATATCAAACCTAGGTCGCAGCAGCCCCCCCTCGTTGTCCGCCACCTTGACGTGAAGGTTTTGCGAAGGGTGCTAAGAGCGGACAGTGCCATTAATAATGTCATTTTTGGGATATTTCAATTCTGCATACGGGTGATGTTCTGTAATTGCCTGCAGACGTTTGTACCGCTTTCCATTTTGTTCGTATCTATACAGGTGTAATTATACAGAATTTTTAAAATTGATGTTACAGCTAATAGTGTCATTTTATGAGATATTTTAATTCTGTAAACGCTGTTTTGTTACCGTCTGCAGACGTTTGTATTACTTTCCGTTTTGTTTGTATCCTTACAGATATAAATATACCGAATGTTCAAAATTGATATTAGAGCTAATAATGTTATTTTTGGGATATTTCAATTTTGTATACGGGTGCTGTTTTGTAATTGCCTGCAGACGTTTGTACCGCTATCCGTTTTGTTTGTACCTTTATAGGTGTAAATATACAGAATTTTTAAAATTGATGTTACAGCTAATAGTGTCATTTTTTAAGAAATTTTAATTCTGTAAACGCTGTTTTGTTACCGTCTGCAGACGTTTGTATTGCTTTCCGTTTCGTTTGTACCCCTACTGGTGTAAATACACCGAGTTTTAAAAATTGTTGTTACAGCTAATGGTGTCAAGGTTTTGCGCAAGGTTTTGCGAAGGGTGCTAAGAGCGGACAGTACCACTAATAATGTCATTTTTGGGATATTTCAATTCTGCATACGGGTGCTGTTTTGTAATTGCCTGCAGACGTTTGTACCGCTTTCCATTTTATTCGTATCTATACAGGTGTAATTATAATGAATTTTTAAAATTGATGTTACAGCTAATAATGTCCTTTTATGAGAAATTTTAATTCTGTAAATGAGTGAAGTTTTGTTACCGTTTGCAGATGTTTGTACTGCTTTCCGTTTTGTTTGTATCCTTACAGGTGTAAATATACCGAATGTTCAAAATTGATATTAGAGCTAATAATGTCATTTTTGGAATATTTCAATTTTCTATACGGGGGCTGTTTTGTAATTGCCTGCAGACGTTTGTACCGCTTTCCGTTTCGTTTGTACCCTTACAGGTGTACATATACCGAATGTTCAAAATTGATATTAGAGCTAATAGTGTTATTTTTTAAGATATTTTAATTCTGTAAACGAATGTTGTTTTGTAATCGTCTGCAGACGTTTGTACCGCTTTTATGTTTGTATCCCTACAGATAAAAATATATCAAATCTAGATCGCAGAAGCCCCCCCTCGTTGTCCGCCACCTTGACGCGGTGAGGGGGCTCACCTTCCGCAAGGTTTTGCAAAGGGTGCTAAGGGTGCCGTCCCATTAAGCACGGATCGGAATGACGGATCGGATTCTGCTAGAGAATTCTAGTAAATTCTTGTTCCTGCTGTTCCTTCCGATCGGAACGCGTATATTTCCTCAATTCCGGACGGATCGGGCATGTGTTTCTGACCGCCGCAAGTTTTAAAACGCCGTTGTATTGGAAAAACATCATCAGAGTATGTTTTGTTTTATTCCGAATTGTCACAATCTACATGGTGTGCGTGCTGTGCATCTCAACAAGAATTTCGCATGTAACAACAAGCTGAAATTCTATCGAGATGAGTACCAACAATCATCAAAAAGGACCGGTAATAATAATAAGAATATATAAGATATTAAATAGACATTGTTATTTTATTCATTAATTATTATTATTCAGAACATATCACAGAATTATGTTTGCGTATTAATATAGGTTATATGATTATAGTTTTGTTTGTTTATCAAAGAATACCTGAAATTACACCTTTATTGAAAAAATGTAGTGGAAAACCACGTCGACAAACTATATAGTGTAGCCATACTTTTTTCTATATTATTATTGAACTTATTTGAACACATATGTCGATTTTGTTTACAATGTGGTTTCACCACATCATTTTTCATATGGTTTTTATCGCATGGTTTTCAGCACATGGATTTTTCAATACGGACAACATATCAGGGGCTCGATTCTTGAATTCATTTGTAAGAGAAACGTATACGCAAATTCGGCTCTTACAGAAAAGTTGCAAGTTTATTGGCTATTGCATGGCTTTTAGCTAATCAACTTGCAACTTTTTTGTAAAAGCCGAATTTGGGCATATGTTTCTCTTGTGAATGAATTCAAGAATCGAGTCCCAAATATTTTGCGGTTCATGTTACATATGTGTTCATATTTGCAGGCTGTAAAATGCGGTTATTGTGGGTGGATAATGTTCGGATCCTGTGCGCAGATTGTAGCCCATGACTGCTTCGAAAACTACGACGAATGTATCCATGTTATCGTTGTCGACGAGAAGGGGCGTGCTACAATGAGTAATTTTATTTGCAAGCAAATATTTTTCAACATTTGTCTGCAACTATTAAATAACATATTCAACTAATTTATATATAAACAGGAGTGAAGGAAGTAGAAGAAAGTACGCTGAGAGACGCACCACTATCACAGAATAGCAATGAGTCTACTCCGTACTCGGCAGATATCATGGACGAGATGCTAATTGATGCCATAGAGCAGAGACCAGGTCTATGGAATCAAAAGTTGCCAGTTCAAAGGCGAAGCCCCTGTATACGAGGAGAACTGTGGGATGAAGTTTTTAATAATCTTGGTAATATATGATCATTTTACTTCGTTTTATGTATTCTTGAATGTATATTAATCTGCACTTGCAAGTGGACTAATGTACGTTCGTATTCATATAAACGAGCTGAATTCGTAATTTGAACTAGGGATTTTCAGGTTTTAAGGATATAGCGTGGATGAAATCTCGATGGACGTACCTGAGGGACTGCTATTCAAAAGCTCGCAAAAAAATGAAAGGTTACGTACGCAGCGGATCGGGTGCGGAAGCGGGGCATCCGCAGAAAAGTACATTCCGCTTCTATTCAAGAATGCAATTTCTAGACGAGGCTGCACAAGAAACCCCGTACGTAACAAAACTTGTTTATATATAGGCTTTAGAATATGAAAAATGTACATTTTTCTTACATATTATTGTTCAATTGTAGTACAACGAACTATCTATCACGGAACATATGTAATAATGAAGATAGTGCACTGAGCCTGAACAATTCGGAATTACAGGAACGTAATGTGTCTTCTCCAAGAAGTTGTAGCACGCCAGACATTCCTGAAGAAGCAGGAAGTTCAGACGATTGCAGACCCCCCAAAAAAAAGGGTGAGCCAATTTTGAATAATTGATAATCGACACATAGATTTTCATAATTAATTGATAATCTTCATACTTTTCATAACACTTAATAAATTGTTATATTGTGCTGATTCTGCATAAAAATTTGTCGCACTTTTGTAATAGTCTGAAATTGATCTTTTTATTGTGAATATTCTTATATTTATACCATTTTTTTTAGTATAAAAATGTAGGAAAATTCATTACTTTAAATGTATTTTGTGTTACAGCAAGACAGTCTGACCCCGATGTGCAGGCACTGCATAATAACATATTACAGCAGTTACTTGGCGAAAATGCGCCAAAGAAGGATGCAGTGGACAGTTTCCTGGAGCAGATGGGAGATATCCTGCGTAGGTTGAGCTATCTCCGAAGAAGGCAAATACAAGTAGAGTTGCTGAATCTCGTTCACAGGGCAGAAGACGAAGAATTAGCGGAGGCGGAACTTCAAAGACGATAAATATTTTGTATTATTATCATTACCTTCATTTTATCAATACTTATTATTATTATTAATTATTATACTTACATTACATAATAAAAAAATAAAACATTTATTTCTATAACATAAAAAACATTTATTTCTATTTCAATAACACCTGATGTAATTCATATTTATATTTGGGTCTGAAAGAAATTAATATTTTGTTGTTACATTACATACATTTGTATGTAAAGTTCATTGAAGTGTACAATCTTCTTATATTTATTAATAATTTTTAGAAAAAAAGTAGGATTTCTTTATTGTCTTATAATACATAATAGAAATTTAATACTCATTGTTTAGAGCTTTTTTCCACTGCCAATCAAGTGGGTTCGAAGTTTCAAAATACGTAGCAAAGGAATCTCTAATTCGTATAGCCTCAACGTTCCTTCGCGCACTGTAATTACGTACATTTTCAATTCCAGTCGAAGTTACATTTCGCTCATTGCCACTTAAAACAGAATAAGTTCTTTCCGTTGGCTCCAATTGAAGTTCACGTTTCATTAAAAAATTATGTACAACCGTTGCAGCTTGAACGGCTATTTTAGCCGTTGAAACGTGAGCGATAATTGGCCGACGAAAAATTCGCCACCTTGCCGCTAGTATCCCAAATGAACATTCTACAGTTCTTCGCGCCCGACTTAATCTATAATTAAAGATTTTTTTTGTAACAGTTAAGTTCCCACTTTGAGGGTATGGTCGCATCATATAAGATGTTAGTGGAAATGCTTCGTCCCCTATTAGGACATATGGAAATTTGAATCCGCTACTATCCAAATGCCTGTCCGGAAGCAGTTGAAGTGAATTCGTATGCAATAGACGAGCAAGGTCACTACTAGCAAACACACCGGCATCGCTACGCCTCCCTTCCGCTCCGATGTCCACGATGCTAAAGCAACAATTCGCATCACTCACGGCAAGTAGGTTGATGCTGTGGTTGCTTTTGTAATTGTAGTAGGACGAGCCACTATTCGGTGGTGCCTACAATTAACAAAAATACAATAATGTTAGATTTATTAAAAAATGTACAAAAAATGGTTGTATTAGATATGTATCTGAACGATAATGTGCTTCCCATCTATAGATCCAATGCAGTTTAGAAATTGACAGATTTCCTGAAATTTGTCAGCAACCTGTTGCCAATTTTCAACGGTGGGTTGCAGAAAAACTTTATCCTTCAAAACCTCCCACAATGCAGTACAAGTCTCCTTTACAATTTTGGATGCTGTATTGGATGCAATACGAAATGCATACGAATGAGATGCTAAACTGTCACCTGATGCTAACCAGCGCAAAGTCAGCTGCAATCTTGTACGAGGTGATATTGGGATTCGACAAACTTCTTTTTTCTGAATTCGTGGTCCAACTAACGTTAGCAGTTCTTCAAATATTTTCGGAGTCATTCTGAAGTAATTGAAGAACTTTTCACGATCGGTTATTTGCATCTCAACGACTAAATTGTCACTTGCACCTTGTAAATGCCTCATTTGGTGCGTGAACATTGGCCGTACCCAGAATTTCCGTTTCTTTCTCGTATTTTCCTGCTTTTGCAATAAAACGATGTAACCTAAATACAGCTTTCGCATTCTCTCGAACACCGATACAGCATGCCAAGTTGGCAAATTGTTCGCCGTTCGCAGTATTTTTAACATAACTAGTAAGACTGTTTTTTCATCCATCGTTATATGTGTTTCAAGATGTTATTTTCACACACGTTAAAGTTAAAACCGAAAGTATTATTTACGTTTTTTTTCATACTTTCTCTCTCATCTCATCACGCATATCCGTTCCGTTCCGTAATAATTTTCTCTACCAGTCCCACTGAGCAAAAACGGAACGGAATCCTGGTTACAAAGTATATTTCACTCTTAAATTCAATATTTCAGAATACTTATAACAATATTATCGGCAAGATAATTGCATAAATTATGTGTGTTATTGCTTTAATCGCATCAAAATAATGAGATATCGACGATTCAAGCACATTTACTTGCGACCGATGCGACATTCCGTTCCGTTTTTGCTCAGTGGGACTGGTAGAGAAAATTATTACGGAACGGAACTGGGAACGGATCGCTCAACTCTAGTAAGAAATCCGATCCGTCATTCCGATCCGTGCTTAATGGGACGGCGCCCTAAGAGCGGACAGTGCCACTAATAATGTCATTTTTGGGATATTTCAATTCTGCATACGGATGCCGTTTTGTAATTGCCTGCAGACGTTTATACCGCTTTCCATTTCGTTTATACTCCTACAGGTGTAAATATACCGAATGTTCAAAATTGATGTTAAAGATAATAATGTCATTTTTGGGATATTTCAATTCTGCATACGGGTGCTGCTTTGTAATTGCCTGCAGACGTTTGTACCGCTTTCCATTTTGTTTGTACCTTTATAGGTGTAATTAAATACACCGAATTTTGTTAATTGATGTTACAGCTAATAGTATCATTTTTTAAGATATTTTAATTCTGTAAACGGATGCTGTTTTGTTACCGTCTGCAGACGTTTGTTTGCTTTCTGTTTTGTATATACCCTTACAGGTGTAAATATACCGAATGTTCAAAATTGATATTAGAGCTAATAATGTCATTTTTGGGATATTTCAATTCGGCATACGGATGCTGTTTTGTAATTGCCTGCAGACGTTTGTACCGCTTTCCATTTTGTTTGTACCTTTATAGGTGTAATTAAATACACCGAATTTTGTTAAATGATGTTACAGCTAATAGTGTCATTTTTTAAGAAATTTTAATTCTGTAAACAAGTGCTGTTTTATTATCGTCTGCAGACATTTGTATTGCTTTCCGTTTTGTTTGTACCCTTACAGGTGTAAATATATTGAATGTTCAAAATTGATGTTAAAGATAATAATGTCATTTTTGGGATATTTCAATTCTGCATACGGATGCTGTTTTGTAATTGCCTGCAGACGTTTGTACCGCTTTCCATTTTGTTTGTATCTTTACAGATGTAATTATACAGAATTTTTTAAGTTTGATGTTACAGATAATAATGTCATTTTATGAGAAATTTTAATTCTGTAAACGAGTGCGGCTTCTGCATACGGGTGCTGTTTTGTAATTGCCTGCAGACGTTTGTACCGCTATCCGTTTTGTTTGTACGCTTATAGGTGTAAATATACCGAATGTTCAAAATTGATATTAGAGCTAATAATGTCATTTTTGGGATATTTCAATTCTGCATACGGATGCTGTTTTGTAATTGCCTGCAGACGTTTTGTACCGCTTTCCATTTTGTTTGTACCTTTATAGGTGTAATTAAATACACCGAATTTTGTTAATTGATGTTACAGCTAATAGTATCATTTTTTAAGATATTTTAATTCTGTAAACGGGTGCTGTTTTGTTACCGTCTGCAGACGTTTGTATTGCTTTCTGTTTTGTATATACCCTTACAGGTGTAAATATACCGAATGTTCAAAATTGATGTTAAAGCTAATAATGTCATTTTTGGGATATTTCTGCATACGGGTGCTGTTTTGTAATTGCCTGCAGACGTTTGTACCGCTTTCCATTTTGTTCGTATCTATACAGGTGTAATTATACAGAAATTTTAAAATTGATGTTACAGCTAATAGTGTCATTTTATGAGATATTTTAATTCTGTAAACGCTGTTTTGTTACCGTCTGCAGACGTTTGTATTGCTTTCCGTTTCGTTTGTACCCTTACTGGTGTAAATACACCGAGTTTTAAAAATTGTTGTTACAGCTAATAGTATCAAGGTTTTGCGCAAGGTTTTGCGAAGGGTGCTAAGAGCGGACAGTACCACTAATAATGTCATTTATGGGATATTTCAATTCTGCATACGGGTGCTGTTTTGTAATTGCCTGCAGACGTTTGTACCGCTTTCCATTTTATTCGTATCTATACAGGTGTAATTATAAAGAATTTTTAAAATTGATGTTACAGCTAATAATGTCCTTTTATGAGAAATTTTAATTCTGTAAACGCTGTTTTGTTACCGTTTGCAGACGTTTGTATTGCTTTCCGTTTTATTTGTACCTCTACAGGTGTAAATACATCGAGTTTTAAAAATTGATGTTAAAGATAATAATGTCATTTTTGGGATATTTCAATTCTGCATACGGATGCTGTTTTGTAATTGCCTGCAGACGTTTGTACCGCTTTCCATTTTGTTTGTACCTTTACAGATGTAATTATACAGAATTTTTTAAGTTTGATGTTACAGATAATAATGTCATTTTATGAGAAATTTTAATTCTGTAAACGAGTGCGGTTTCTGCATACGGGTGCTGTTTTGTAATTGCCTGCAGACGTTTGTACCGCTATCCGTTTTGTTTGTACCCTTACAGGTGTAAATATACCGAATGTTCAAAATTGATATTAGAGCTAATAATGTCATTTTTGGGATATTTCAATTTTGTATACGGGTGCTGTTTTGTAATTGCCTGCAGACGTTTGTACCGCTATCCGTTTTATTTGTACCTTTATAGGTGTAATTAAATACACCGATTTTTGTTAATTGATGTTACAGCTAATAGTGTCATTTTTTAAGAAATTTTAATTCTGTAAACAAGTGCTGTTTTATTATCGTCTGCAGACGTTTGTATTGCTTTCCGTTTTGTTTGTACCTTTACAGGTGTAAATATACCGAATGTTCAAAATTGATATTAGAGTTAATAGTGTCATTTTTTAAGATATTTTAATTCTGTAAACGAATGTTGTTTTGTAATCGTCTGCAGACGTTTGTACCGCTTTTATGTTTGTATCCCTACAGATAAAAATATATCAAATCTAGATCGCAGAAGCCCTCCCTCGTTGTCCAGGTGGCGGACAACGAGGGGGGGCTTCTGCGACCTAGGTTTGTTTATATATTTTTATCTGTAGGGATACAAACATAACAAAAAGCGGTAAAAACGTCTGCAGACGATTACAAAACAACATTCGTTTACAGAATTAAAAAATGACACTATTAGCTGTAACATCAATTAACAAAATTCGGTGTATTTAATTACATCTATAAAGATACAAACAAAACGGATAGCGGTACAAATGTCTGCAGGCAATTACAAAACAGCACTCGTATACAAAATTGAAATATCCCAAAAATGACATTATTAGCTCTAATATCAATTTTGAACATTCGGTATATTTACACCTGTAAGGGTACAAACAAAACGGAAAGCAATACAAACGTCTGCAGACGATAACAAAACAGCACTTGTTTATAGAATTAAAATTTCTCAAAAAATGACACTATTAGCTGTAACATCAATTAACAAAATTCGGTATATTTACACCTATAAAGATACGAACAAAATGGAAAGCGGTACAAACGTCTGCAGGCAATTACAAAACAGCACCCGTATGCAGAATTGAAATATCCCAAAAATGACATTATTAGCTTTAACATCAATTTTGAACATTCGGTATATTTACACCTGTAAGGGTATAAATAAAACAGAAAGCAATACAAACGTCTGC
>NW_028141493.1:0-35260 GCF_030444845.1 Prenolepis imparis | reverse complement strand
AGCCAGGTAGCCTTTGTAGGTTCGTGCCATCCGCCCTCTCCAAGTCTTTAAGGCTACTGGTCCGGCATAATCAAGGTGTGTTGTAAAAAGGTCTGGCGGGAGCTAATCGAGACGTTGGTAATTGGCCCATCAATTGCTGAGCTCGGATTCCTCGAAACCGAGCACACCGTCCGCATTTCAGAATGTGTGATCTCACAGGCGCTCTTCCGCCGACTATCCAATACGATCTTCGTATGAAAGTTAGAGTAACTTGCGTGCCCCCATGGAGCATTCTCTTATGAGCATCTTCTATAATCAGCCTGCTGAGGGGTGATTTTCTTGACAAGATGTATGGATGTTTTGATTCCGTATCGATTTGGGCATTATGTAGTCGCCCACCAACTCGTAGCAAACCCTCTTGGTCCAGAAATGGAGCAAGTCGCATTAAGGGATTGGACTTTGGCAATTGTTCTTTCCTAGAAATGATACCTATCTCATAGGTAAACCATGCTTGTTGTACCGTTTTCAACCAAAACTTGCGACTCTGCTCGTTTTCCATTGGTGTCAATGGATGTTCTAGTGGAGATGATCGTGGTATCTTTCGTAGACATAAAATAAACCTGCGACAGAGTGTGATAATGCGTATTAGCCTTGTGAAAGAAGAGTATTTATCTAGTAACTCCCAGTAGGAACCTTATTGAGCGATAACACTTCCTGGACGTACTTCTAAGTCTTTGTCCTGCGTAGGCTCAACTCTAAATGAAGGCCAGGATGATTGAGAGTCTGATAGCCAGCTGGGTCCTGTCCACCATAATTCATGACAAGCCAACTGGTCTGGTGATAGGCCTCGAGATGCGCAATCCGCCGGGTTTTCTTTATCAGGTACAAAGCGCCACTTTCCATTCGGCAGAAGGTCATGGATAGCGGATACGCGGTTATGGACAAAGTCCTTCCAGCGAGCTGGATGAGCGGTAATCCAAGTGAGTGTCACGGAAGAATCGGTCCAACAAATCACTGGTGCGTCTGTTAGCTCGAGTGCTCGTAACGTAGCCAGGAGCAGAGCGGCAGTAAGCTCGAGGCGGGGGATGGAGAGTCGTTTGATTGGTGCAATCTTTGTTTTTGAACACACCAATCGCGATGAAAATCTGCCATTAACATCAGGAACTCTCACATAAATCGCCGCTGCCATCGCTAATTGCGAGGCGTCCGAAAATCCGTGTATCTCAACCGAATTTTCGGAATAAACGTTGCCAAACCACCTTGATATTGATATTTGATTGAATTGTTGCAGCTGTTGTCGGAAGTTCGTCCAACGCAGTTGTAGTTCTGGTGGAAGTTGATCGTCCCAATCCATTTTTGTTAATCAGAGTTCCTGAAGAATGATTTTAGCTCGTACGAGAATTGATGAGATTAATCCCAGCGGATCATACAGTTTCGCTATTTCAGACGATATCACTCTCTTCGTTAGTGTAGGAACGTTAGAAGTTTGTGCAGCAGTTGCTAAGAAATGAAGTGTATTGGATTCTGGTTTCCAAATAAGACCCAAGATTTTGCAGAGTGTAAGCTCGATCTCAACAGCAGATAACGATTTGTTACCGGTGGTAGACATGACTTCAGAACAATTGCTGCTCCATTTTTGTAACGGAAATCTGCCAGCTTCGCAGAGTTGTATAACTTGTTGCACAATTTCTTTCGCTTCTGATATAGAATCTGCTCCTCCAAAGATGTCTGTCGTCGACATATCTACCCTTTGTTAAGGGAACAACTGCCTTGGGAAATCGATGACCTTCATCATTCACCAGTTGCTGTAACGTGCGCAGTGCGAGAAACGAAGCGCAATTAAGACCGTAGGTCACGGTCGTAAGCCGGTAGGCAACAGGTCGGCCGTCATGTCCGCTCCATAATATCCTCTGCAAGTCCCAGTCATCCTGATGAACAGCAATCTGTCGAAACATTTTCTCTACATCTGTGGAAAATAGGATTCGGTGTGTACGAGTCCAGAGGAGAATTTCTGATATATCCGTCTGAAGCTTAGCGCCTGCGTGCAGAATGTCGTTAAGAGAGAGTCCACTGCTAGTGTGGCTAGATCCGTTAAATACAACTCTTAGGTAGAAATCACACGGTGCGTAATAGGACTGCGGAATAGAGAGTGCGTCATTGAAGCAACCAATCAGGACGCAATGATACTCTCTATTCCGCAGGATGCGGAATAGCGCTGATTGGTTGCTTCAATGACGCACTCTCTATTCCGCAGTCTTATTACGCACCGTGTGATTTCGGCCTTAGCTTGGTAGTGCGGCTGCTTTCTCTAATCACGCCATGATGAGGTAAATAATATGCGGGGGAGGTTTGGTTGTCTGAAGGGTTAGCCGCTACCATGTGACCCAGTTTCTTGTATTCCTCAATGAAGTCACTGTAGAGCTGCTGGTACTAAGGATTTTATGAGAATTTTTTTGATAATCTATTTCCACAATTAAGTGCTCTCGGTTTCGAATCTCCTAAGATTGTAGGTTCTAATCTTATAGGAAGACGAACAATATATCTTCCCGTTGCATCTCTCGAATGAGTAAATAGAAAATGTTGTTCACACTCTTCTTCATCCTTGTTTAGTTTGAAGGTCTTTGATACGGAAGTTCCTCTTGTATCCAAAATCTGGAAATAAGCTCTTGCAACTCATGATCGAGTGTACAATGATGAACCTGTGCTTTAAGATAATGTCATCCTTCGAGATCGTTCCGGAGAGAACCCATCCAAAAATAGTCTGTTGCGCGACAGGTGAAGATGGTTCGCCGCGAATTAAGCCCGGCAGAATCACTGATCCATAATTATCAGAGCCGATAATGATGTGAATGAGTCCAGAGGAAGCGTAATCAGGATCGGCTAACTGAAGTCCGGTGATGTGAGGCCAGGAATAAGAGGCACTGTCGTAAGGAGGTAACTTCGTTGTTAAACGCGGTGGGACATAAGCATCAATTGTGCATTTTGATTCTGGATCATGGATAGAGTGTAATTGTATTGAGACAATTCCTTTGGTACGGCCTGAGTATGTGCCACCAATTCTATTGATGCTGCAGAACGTTTGAGCTGTGCACGTTGCACCAAATCTTGCGAGATGAATGACAACTCTGATCCTTGATCGATCAATAAACGTACTGTATGAATCTCACCGTTCTTCTTTTCTAATAAGGCTCTACTCGTCGCAAGCAATGTAAGTTTGCGAGACGAAAACGATTGCCCGGTTTGATGAGCACATACCTTTAGTTGTCACTTTGCAGAAGGTTGAGCTAGCTCTGAAGAATGCGCAGTTTCGTTCCTCGTTTGCGCATCAGTAGTATGTTTAGAAGAATACGTGCTGTTGGCGTCATGGATCGAAGTGTGGTGCTTCTTTCCACACTTTAGACAATATTTGGTGGAGTTGCACTTACTAGCAACATGGGGACCGAGGCAGTTGAAGCACCGTCGTTGTTTAGAGATGAAGTCCCTTCGTTGTTGGAGCGTCTTTGACTGGTAGCGTTTGCATTTTGCAAGGTAATGCGATGATTCGCACAGTGGGCATGTAAAATTTCCTGAATTAGAGGAGGTAGCAATATGAGCAGCAATCTTAGTGCGTGGTTTACTTGAAGAGCTAACAAAATATTCTTTATGAAATCCAGAAGTCGTGGCATGTAAGTTTAAATTTTCCATGGCCCTTGTTCTTCCAACAAGAAACTCCTCAAACTGGGTGTAAGTCGGATAGGTTGAAGATGACCCAAGTTTTACCTCCCATGCCTCACGAGTTTCAGGATCTAGTAATCTCACGAGAAGATGTAATAATAGCGGATCCCAATGATACACAGCGCATCCTAAAGCACGTATTGCCCCCATAGATTCAGATATCGTAGTTAGGAGAGCTCTTAAGCCTTGAGCGGATTTCGTCTTTAGTGGTTTCAAATTTGTCATCCTATCTAATTGCGCAGTTATTAGGAATCGTTTATTTTCATACCTGGAAACTAGCAAGGTCCAAGCAATTGCGAAATTGTCACCGGAAACAGGTAAATTGCAAACTAAACGAGCTGCCTCTCCAGTAACGCACGTCTTCAAATAGTGCATTTTTTCTACGTTCGATAAATCTCGATTGTCTCTTATCAGTGATGTAAATAAGCAGTGTTGCCAAGTCAGTAGGACTCCTACCACAGTATAACTACATACAGTAGTGACAGTGCTAGAAAATCAGCGAGTAAATTTTCTTTTACGCATGCGTTAGCTGTAAGGCTAAGAACATGGCGGACTGTCATGGCGATATCACAATATTGTGGCGGTATGAACCTACATATAATTTTATATTTCTTTAGAAATGAAAAATTATCTATTTTTACAGAGAGTAAAGAGACACAAACAGATTCAACTCTGTCAAGAAATTCACCTAAGAAAAAATTAATAAAATGTAAGAAAAGAATTGCATTGCTACAAAATAAAATTTACAGATTACAGAAGAAAATAAATACGAATAAAATAAATACGAAGAATAAGATTGAGACTCAAGAGTGCATGGAACAGTACTTAAATTCAACAGATCACTTTCTGCCAGCACCTCTTGCAGAATTTGTTAAAACTCAAGTTCGTCTACATCAGCAAAAGAAAAAAGGTAGAAAATATACTGTAGAATTTAAAGAATTTTGTTTGGGTATATATTTTAACAATGCAAAATGTTATGAATTGTTGAGCAAAACATTTTACTTACCAACTAAACGAACCTTACTACGCATGATAACTAATTTAAAAATTTTATCAGGCATGCATGATTTTTTATTTAATGCGTTGCGAAACAAAATAAATACATTTGAAAATTCCTCCGATAAATATTGCATTTTGTGTGTTGATGAAGCTTCGTTAAAAGCAAATTTATTTTATAATATTAGTAATGATGAAGTAATAGGTTTTGAAGATATCGGAAATGGCAAGTCTTTCTCTCCTGCATGTAATGTTGCAGTATTAATGATTAGAGGCATGTGTACATCATGGAAGCAACCTTTAGGTTATTATTTCTTACACTCTACATTTTCATCTATTCAGCTTAAAAATGTAATCAGTGAGACAATTATTAAATTGCAAGGCATTGGGTTGAAAGTGATTGCACTAGTTACAGACATGGGTAGTAACTTCATACAAATGGCAAAGTTGTTCAACGTCACTACAAATTCTCCATATTTTATTATAAACAATGAACAAGTTGCTTATTTTTTTGATCCTCCACATGTAATAAAAGCTTGTAGAAATAATGTTTACAATAACGTTATATATGCAAATGGCAAAGAAATATCTTGGACTTACATAAAACAATTATACACAATAGATAGTAAAAAAGAAAATCGATTAGCACCAAAACTCACTAATTCTCATATTCGGCCTACTAATTTTGAACGCATGAAAGTTAAGTATGCCGTCCAAGTTTTAAGTGCATCTGTTGCTTCCGCTTTAAAAACACTTGTAACGCTAGATCTTTTACCAACTGAGGCACTTGCTACATCCGAATTTATTGAAACCATGGATAATTTATTTGATATATTTAATTCATCTAATGTTAATAGTAAAAAACTATATAAAAGAGCTTTTGCTGGTACAAAGTCTGAAGAAACTTTTCTATTATCAATAAGAACGTATTTATCTAACATAAAAATATATAATAAAAAAAATCAAAATATTACTAATAAAATAAAAGCTTTTGATAAATGGATTCACAATATTAACAGTTTGCTTCATTTATGGTCTTATTTGAAAAATAATTCTTCAGATATTAAATTCTTACTTATGCGGAGATTTAATCAAGATCCATTAGAAAATTTATTTGGAGTAATAAGGTCTTTAAACGGTAACACTTATAATCCAACGCCAATACAATTTTATTTTACATTTAGAAAAGTTTTTGCAAAAAACTATTGTAATTCAGCAAGTGGGAATTGTGCTGAGAACTATGATAAGATATTAACTGCATTAAAAAACTACACACACAAAAATTCTATTATACAACATGAAACGCAAAAAGAAAATTCTATTAAACTAGACAATCATGATTATCATCGTATTATGGATGTGACAGAACAAAATGCCTTTCGATACATTTGTGGTTATCTTATACGTAAATGCCTTGACAAACATTCTTGTGATGTATGTTTAACGTTTGCAAAGCAATATATTGATTTAGACAGCACGTCATATTATTGTTTTTTTCGAACATATTACTCTATTGAAGAAAATATCTATGGCAGTTTGTTAATGCCTAACAATGAGTTTATTGAATATATAAAACAATTAGAATCTTGTTTCTTCAAGAATATTCAAGAGTTAATGTTACAACCAAAAATTATTTATAAATTAATATCTATTTGCAGTAGTATTAAGTTTAGTCATCCTTGTTCACAATTTCCATTACAATATTTAATTAAATTATATTGCAGAGTCAGATTATTTTATACTTTGAAGTTTATAAACCGAGAATTTAAATCACAAGGAGGTCACAAAAAAATGATAATTTTGCGCCACAATTAAATGTCTTAATATTTATTTCATTTATTCGTTTTAAATTTAATATTTTCATTATAATAAATGTTATGTTTTTGTTATATTTTCTATAACATGTATTCTTTTTAACATTTATGTTTTTATAATATATATATATATATATATATATATATATAATACTAATATTTATTCTTTTTTTATTATTGCAACCTTTAACAACTTATGATGCTTTATAATACTCCCATATATTCATATGTTTTTACTTCAACTGTGTTTATTGAATTTCATTTCTTACTTTTTTCTGTACTTTTTAATTTTTCCTTGTTTGTGGGGTTTAACTGGTATCAATTACTAACACTATTTGCAACAGCCTATATTTTAATATTATTTAATATTTCAGAATTGCACTGAAATATCTTGGCATCTCCAAAGATATTTCATCGTTTACAAAAACAAAACTGCTGCTACACAATGAGATCAATTTGTAATATATGATTCTGGATTCCTGATAAATCTTCATTTTATATATGTGTATATATATATGATAATAATGAAAAAATAATAATTGTTATTTATTTCAATGTTTTCTGATCTCAAAATATTTTCTATATTATCAATAAATTGCTAACTTTCAACAATCACGTTTTATATACTGTTTTATAATTTTATTAATACATTTTTAAAATATACTAACATTAAAAACAGAAAATAATTTGCATTATTATCTTTATCTCATTAAAAAAGACTTTGCGTAAGACGTTATCGCGATTCTTAATGTTCAAATGAAGCGCCCGTAAAGCTTACAACATGGCTGACCGTCACGTGATCGACTCACGGCTACATCAAAGGAGCCGACAGCTACTGTCACTACTGTATGTGCGTTTTCCATTTAGCGACACAAGTCGACACAAGCATCATTCTATCTTTGTTCTACATTCTATGAGAACAAAGATAGAATGATGCTTGTGTCGACTTGTGTCACCAAATGGAAAACGCCCTATGTAGTTATACTGTGCTCCTACTAAATCTGGTAGTTTGAAAAACGCGGTTGGAGGAGAATTACACAAATCAGAGAGAAACCTGAGAGCGGCCACCGCGATCTAGCGGACGCGTGTACTGATGCGCCCCCTGACAAAGTGGACATGAACTACGTCGTTACGCTCGGTAAAAAACATAGAAATGGTTCGAATCCGTGATATGGTTCATATCTGAACTACTCGGATAAGAACCGAGTTGAGAACCAAACCGAGTCAGACAAGGACCAACAATCCATCGCTCTGGCTTTGTCTCACCAACGATGAGCGTCTCGTGGACTCGTGCGGCGGCAGGCACGAGATTTCGCCTCTCGCGCGTAGCGTTCCACGTAATTCGAGGACAAAACTTTATGACGTTAAACTTTGGGCAATATATAAAAAATTAAATATATTAAATATAAGGTGTAAAATCAGATTATAAGTTGAATAAAAATTATATCCAGTTTTTTGAGTACATTAAAAAAATTGTTTTTTGAAAGTGTATATTAAAAAAAATTGTTGAATTAATTTTGTTTTAGATGAATAAATATTCTAATTTGCATAAATAATAAAAAAAAAGTGCGAGTGACGGGAATTGAACCCCACTCGTAGTACGTACACTTAAGTCCGTGGTTATCACGTTACTGATTGTGAGTCAGGTTCGATTCCCGTCACTCGCATTTTTTTTTATTATTTATGCAAATTAGAATATTTATTCATGTAAAACAAAATTAATTCAACAATTTTTTTTAATATACATTTTCAAAAAACAATTTTATTAATGTACTCAAAAAACTGGATATAATTTTTATTCAACTTATAATCTGATTTTACACATTATATTTAATACAAAATGAAACAAATAATAAAACGCTTTATTGAAAGTGCAAATTAAAAAATTGTTGAATTAAATTTGTTTTACATGAATAAATATTCTAATTTGCATAAATAATAAAAAAAAGTGCGAGTGACGGGAATCGAACCCGACTCACAATCAGTAACGTGATAACCACGGACTTAAGTGTACGTACTATGAGTGGGGTTCAATTCCCGTCACTCGCACTTTTTTTTTATTATTTATGCAAATTAGAATATTTATTCATCTAAAACAAAATTAATTCAACAATTTTTTTTAATATACACTTTCAAAAAACAATTTTTTTAATGTACTCAAAAAACTGGATATAATTTTTATTCAACTTATAATCTGATCTTACACCTTACATTTAATATATTTAATTTTTTATATATTGCCCAAAGTTTAACGTCATAAAATTTTGTCCTCGAATTACGTGGAACGCTACGCGCGAGAGGCGAAATCTCGTGCCTGCCGCCGCACGAGTCCACGAGACGCTCATCGTTGGTGAGACAAAGCCAGAGCGATGGATTGTTGGTCCTTGTCTGACTCATCGGTTTGATTCTCAACTCGGTTCTCATCCGAGTAGTTCAGATATGAACCATATCACGGATTCGAACCATTTCTATATTTTTTACCGAGCGTAACGACGTAGTTCATGTCCACTTTGTCAGGGGGCGCATCAGTACACGCGTCCGCTAAATCGCGGTGGCCGCTCTCAGGTTTCTCTCTGCACAAACTGTAGTACGTAGGAAATCTAGTAGTTTTTAATTTCTATGATTGGAGGAAAGTAAAAATATATCCTACTGTTTCCCCTAGTGAATTCTGTTGGATGCACTTAAGAGCCAATTTTACCAACCTCGGTTAACTTTAACTTCCGGTTAAACTGTCTTTGTCTCTTTTCAGATACGTTCTTTAAAAAGAGACAAAGATATAGTTTAACCGGAGGTTAAAGTTAACCGAGGTTGGTGAAATTGGCTGTTGCGTTTTGAAATTCGGTAGAAGAAAGGTTAGATTGAATAAATACTTTAAATCCTTTTTGTTAAATGTATTAGAACAATAATATAAATAATATTGTTTTTAGAATATTAATTTGTTTTCTAAACAAATAAAAAATGTCAAAGAGGAAAGTTCCATATACGCAAAAATATCGTAAAGAATGGGAATCAAACCCATTGCTTAAGGATTGGATGCAAGAGATTCCCACAGATAAAAATGCAGTTTTTTGTAAATATTGTTGTACTTTGAAAGCACATCATGCTCTCCTTATAGAACATGCTAAGACCTCAAAACATGTTAAAGCTGCTGAACCATTTTCAAGTCAGAGACAATTAAAATTGATATTTGACCAGGTTTCTGGTTATTCACTTGAAACAGCTACAGCTGAGATAAAAATGGTACTTTTTGTCACGTGTCATTGTGCGATAAGATGCATTGATCATCTAAGGGTACTAAATAAATCTACTTCCAAGAGTTCCAAGACTAACATTAATGAAATTAAGCTGCACAGAACAAAAGCTACTGCAGTTTTGAAGAATATTATTGCTCCTCATTTTAAATCTGATTTAAGAACAGATATTGGAGATAGCTCTTATAGTCTTCTCATTGACGAATCAACAGATATTGGAGTACTAAAACAATTAGGAACTTGTATAATTTATTTTTCTATGTCAAGAAAAACAGTTGTCTCCACTTTTTTAAAGTTAGAATTATTAGAAAGAGGTGATGCGCTGTCTATTATTAAAGCAATCAAGACTACTCTTGCAGACTATGGTCTTTCTATTCAAAAAATGCAAGGTCTTGGAACAGATAATGGATCTGTTATGATAGGTATGTTTTACATATATTTTTATATTTTTGAATCTTAATATATACAATAAGAATAGATGCATATGTATATGTTATATACATATGCATCTATTCTTATTGTATCTATGAAATTTCATGTTTCATTTCTTTCGCTTTTATTTATCCACATATTTTTTTAGGTATTAACAATGGTGTTTTTCGTAAGCTTAAGGAAGAAGTACCCCATATAGTATTGATTCGTTGTGTGTGCCATTCCATCCAACTAGCTGTTTCAGCTGCAGTGGCAGATACACTTCCAAGAAATTTAGAATTTCTAGTCAGTGAAACATACAATTGGTTTTCAAGGTAAATGTGTTACTGATTTTATATTTTCATTTTTTAAATAGTCTTTTTAAATAGAATCATGATAAATTTGATTTATATTATCCATTTTTCGTTTTTTAGATCAACAGAACAGCGAGAACAATATAAAATTCTTTTCAAAACTTTAAATGATGGTTTAGAATCTTTAAAAATTCTTCAAATGGCAGCTACTCGTTGGTTATCAATTGCAAATGCAGTACAAAGAATTCTTCAACAATGGTTAGAGCTTAAAACTCATTTTCAATTAAAAAGGACTGCTGATAAATGTTACACTGCAGAACTCTTGTACAATATGTACAAAGACATACGTAACGAGTTATATTTTATATTCTTGAAACCTATATTGAATGAAACCCAGGCTGTGAACAAAGCATTTCAGATTAATAATGGGGATCCTGCAAAGCTTTTAAATGATCTGATTGTTCTTATTCAAGGACTTGCCCAGCGAACTGTGATAACTGGATGTAAAGAAAATCTTCTAAAAGTTAACGTGAAAGATTATCTTCATCCGCATCCATATCTTGGATATAATTTTGAAGAAAAAATGAAAGAAGCTAGATCAAATAATTTATTAACAGTTGATGATGAAATTCAAATTAGGACTAGATGCATAGATTTTATAATTGCTTTGGTCTGTCAACTTCAGCAACGTTTACCAGATAATATAGAGGTTCTACTTAATATTTCACTTTTTTCTCCTGAAAAATGCCTCCGCGTTATAAAACCATCTGTGATTCCTCTCGCACAACTCATGAATGAAACAAAAGATACTATAACAAAGATTGATTATCAATGGTCAAAACTCTCTTTTGTTCAATGGCAAAATATTACAAATACAATTTCTTTTTGGGCTGAGGTGCAAGAATACAAGGATGCATCGGGTGAAAATCCTTTTAAAGATCTTGTTAATTTAGCATTAAAATACCTTGTGCTTCCATGGTCTAATGGTGAAGTAGAAAGAACATTCAGTCAAATGAAAATTGTCAAAAGTTCTATACGGAATCGTCTTCATCAGGATACAGTTAATTCCATTCTTACTACGCGAGCGGGACTTCGAAGAATAAATAAGTGTTGTTTTGATTATCAATTTCCGTCTTCAGTTCTTCATCAAATGGGAACTATGATAGCATATAAAAAACAAGATACATCTTCTAATAGCATCCAAAGCGTTTTACAAACTAATACCATTGGATTTAATAATCCCATTTTGAAGTCTCCATTTAAAGAAAATTTGGATCCAGATGATCCACTTTATATCTATTTAGATGATTCAGATATAATAGAATCAGATATAATCGTTTAAATATTTATATTATGTAATAATCCAATATTCATATATATTAAGTACTACAGTATTATAATTTATGTGCAATTTTCAATGTGCAATAAAGTTTATTTCTTAAAATATTATTTGAAATTCTATTTCATTAATTGTAAGAAAAACTAATATATTTAATCATATAATAACATTAATAACAAATAAAATCCTCATATTTTGGCTTTTTTGAAACGTATTAAAACATTTTAAGCTATAAAGTCATAATTATATAAAATATAATTTATTAAAATTTTTGAAAGATTATTGAAAATAACTTTATACCTAAATATATTTTATATTATACATAAATATATATATATATATATATATATGAATTACATTCATAAACATTAAAATCAACTTTATTATAACAATATTGATCATATGTAATACCACGAGACCACTTTATAGCTAAAAGTGTTCTTAATTCGTTTAAAAAAACCTGAATTATGAGAATTACGGTTCTTCATATAAATAACAAAAATATATCACTGCATCAGTTGGTTGATGAAAAGAATTGTGTTATTGAATTCGGGGAAAAAAAGACTAGATTTTTATCATTCAAAATATAATTTTATAGGATAAAATGATTTGTTGCAATATTTATTTATAATATTTATACAATTGTTATTACAAAATAAATAATGAAAATATAATACATAATGAATAATGAAAATACATAATTATTACAAAATAAAAATATTATTGTCCTTCGAATAACGTTAACTTATTGCGAAAGTGCCTTTGACTTTTTACATTTTCCATAGCTTCTTTGCCAATATGATAAAGTCTAATTTTTATATATTTACCAGCAATTGCTTTAATCAAATGTACAATGTGGTTTTCTACAGGATTTTGATCATGTGAATGTTGTTTTAAATTTAAAAACAAATTATCCGATTCAGTAAATTTGACAAGAACGCAACTTACAAGATAAGTTTCTGTGAATTTTTTTTTCATAAATTTTCCTCCACTTTCTGCCAAAGCAAAGCGGATGACTCTTTCTGCTTCATGACAAATTTTTGTCACACTAGACGATGGATATTGTAAATTACCGCGGTTTTTTATTTGTATTAAATTACAGTTTTCATCTTGTTCACCGTCTGAATTTAGTACATTAACGCATTCTTCGCAATACAATATTTTTTTTAGATATTTTACGACAAAACCAGCAATATATACTATAATTCGTGAAAAAAATTCGGTGATTCTACGAATGTCTGGAAAGTACCCGTGATCTTCTATAATGTCTGCAGTTAATACATTGTTTTGCATATTATCGTTACATAATGTCAATGGAATTGAACTATTATTGATTATTTGTTCACTACTTTGAAGAACTAACGCAAAATTGAAGAACTAATGCAAAATTGCAATATGTTCAAGAGGTATACAATTACCACTGCCTGAATCTCGAATTTCAGAATGAATTAATAATTTTTTCATAGCCGCTTTAAACTGATGAGCAGTTGGGTTATTATTATAACCCCCTTTGGACCTAATGCAACCAAAAAATAATTCTATATGGTCTTGACTTATTTTGTACGTTGGAATGTACTTCAAAATATTTTGAGTCTCACAAATTTCGTTGTATAGTCCTTTTAAACTCTCGATACATATTAAAAATCCAACTAAACCAATTTTCCTAGTAGAATCAACAATTCGAGTTCCATTTTGAAAATAAAGGTTCAAAATGTAAGTCTTACATTCTTCCAATTTGTCTATTATTTTTGTATAATTCAAAGAATTAAGCGGTTGTTTATAATTAAATTGTTTCATATTTTTAGAGTTGAAAATATCAAATATATCATTAAATTTAGATACAAATTCTATTGTTGCTGAACAATTCTGAAACTGTGGAAGACGTAAGTCTTCTTTGCAAACTTGAAGTGCTTGAGCAACAGATTTACTAAATAACTGAGTAGCAAAACGCACTTTCATTTTTTGTTTGTGATATTGAATATGTGCTGATCGCAGCTTATTAGCTAAATGCAAACTTTCTTCTTTTTGTAAATTATATAGATCTGTAATGTACTGCCACCTGATATATTTATTTGATCCATCGATAATAGTTTTGAAATCTCCAAACAGGTTACGAACAAGCTTTATCATATGGCATGGATCAGGAAAAATAAATATTTTGCCCTTTGTAACTGGATGAGGAAACGAAGTCTGTAAAGAATTTAGTATTAAATTGCATTGCAATTGTTTCGCCGTAGATAAATTTGTGGCGGCACCATCAAAAGTTAATGCAACAACTCTCACACCAGTGTCATGCAGCAAGGAGATGCATTGAATAATCAAATTACTTTTCTGATCTGCCGTTATTCCATTAATGAAAAAATAACCCACGGGTACTTTCCATGCAGCATTCATACATACAAAAAGAAAAACCAAGGCATCTTTAGCAATACTAGTACTATCGTTAATAATTTCACCTCCAAAATCAACGTAACCACTATATTTTTCACCATCGTATTCAATATGTTGTCTAATTGACATTTCATCAAAAATTAAGGTACCGACTAGTGGGTAATCTGTAGCTTTTACCCGTTCAGAAATACTTTTTAATGCTTCTTCCATAAAACCAGGATTTCCATTAATTGATTTGAACCATTTACTTATTGATTTCGGGTGTGGAAGACATAAATCGAAATGTTTACGTACATAGTTATACGCTTTGGGTGAGTAATAGTGCAATGTTAAAGCGAATTTTCGAAGCTCAGGAGAATATTCTTTCAAAACTTTTGATTTGTTACTGCTTTTTGCTGTCAAACGCTTCAACAAGTGTACATTACACTTACCAATTGTTTCTAATATATCTGCATGCTCATCAGCCAATAAATTTTTCTGTTGAGATCTTTTAATATTCTTTGAGATCTTTTAATATTGTATTTAATGTTGCGATTCGTTTTTCTTGACGCTTGTTTCTCTGCTTCAATGTTCGTATCTGCCGTTGAAAATATTCCTTTTGGTGGGATAAAGCTTTGCGCAAAATTTTTTTTCTGGGTGAATCCTGTAATCGCTGATCGGTAGGAACATCAAATGTAGAATAATGTCTTTTTGACATAATTTCATTGTCACTGTCATTATCATCTTCTCTGTAACGTTTGAGTGTTTGTTGTTTTGTTATTTCCGACTCCAACTGTAATTGTACATAAAATTTTAAATTTTACTTACTGCCATATGCATAAGAAAGTATTTTATAAAAAAAAAAAATTATTCCATAAAAAATTTATAAAAATTAATTAAAATTAATTAATTATTCCATAAGCAATCAAAAAATATTATAAAATAAGTACATTTTTCATTATTTTTACATGTTTAATACGGAATGTAACTTGAAGTACTTACTGTTAATTCATCATTGGAACCAGATTCTTTTAATGAGATTTCCATTGGTATTTCGTCGGATACATGATGGAAAGTTTCTATTAACTCAGTTTCGTTGTTATCTTGTAAAGTCTGTAATATAATATTTATTGTTATGTTAATACAAATATATAATTAGTTGAATGCAATTAATCGTATAGTCAAGAAGAAGTACTCACAGTCAAATTATTGTCGTTCACTGTTAATGAAGTTCTAACTGATGTATTTGGCACAGGTGGAATCTCAATTTCTTTTTCTTTCAACTCTACTTCAACCTCTGAGATATTTAGCTATAAATATTAAAGTAATTTTTAATATATGTATTTATTCATACATGCTATCATTAATATGTTATATAATGGTAATCTAATATTTTTGATATATCAGATAGATAATTAATAATAATAAAGTATTTTTCAAATAGAATATCTATAGAATATTGACATAAATAAGACAATATTCTACAGAAGAATAGTCAGAATCATTCAGTAAAGTATATTTAAATTTATAGTATTTAGATTTATTAAAATTTAAGATTGTGAACAATGATATTTAATTGTAAGTAAAATTATACTTACGATTGGAATGGCATTTTCTTTTAATCTTGTTCGCGTTAGGGAGCTACGATCAAAGCTACTTTCCGAAAAATGCAATGAGCATAAATGTGGAGATTTCGGTAAACATTCCACACGAAGACCCATATTTTTAATCCAAGTTAATTTTCTTACTTCATCTTTTGGAAATCTATATAGTAAGACAAATCAATAAAATAATTATAGGTTATCATCACGTATTGGAATTATATCTAACAGTATTTAGCAAAAATTTATTCAAACAGTAAAAACTTTTACATAGAACCTTACTTTATTTATATAAAATAAGAGTAAATTTTATTTTGTAGTTAGATTATGAATATAATACTTACCGGTGGTATGTGATTTCAACATCTTGTTCCACATTTTTTTGCGCTTTAGCTTTGCGATAACTTTTGTTATAACAGCCGATTGCAACACAAAGCGGCATTTTTTTATATTTTCGTGTAAAAATAATTCAATGTCATTGCTGTTCTATACCTATGGAGCAGCACTAATGTCGCCAGACAATAAGGCGGCCCCCTCCTCCCCTAAAATCTTCACCCCCCGCGCCAGAAAGCTCCGTCCAGGTATATTCATACGTCCATGGCTTTGACTATGAGTACGTTTACACGGTACCCTTAATCAGGTTTAATAACACCCGTAGTTGTAAAACTGGCCAATCACAGCCATTTCCCTGAAGAATGGAACGGCTGTGATTGGCCAGTCTTACAACTACGGATGTTATTAAACCCGATTAAGGGCCAATTTCACCAACGTCGGTTAACTTTAATCTCCGGTTAAACCATATCTTTGTCTCTTTTCAGATGTGTTCTTAAAAAGAGATAAAGATATAGTTTAACCGGAGGTTAAAGTTAACCGACGTTGGTGAAATTGGCCCTAAGGGTGCTGTGTAAACGTACTCTATATAAATATGGACTGCTAGTTATATCGAAATCCAAGACCTGTTGCGACATCAATGACCAAGTGGTGAACAGAGGAACTAATCCTTGTGAAGTGAAAGCTTTGCTACAAGTTTGCTACTTGGTTTCCTCTTGTTTTTTATCATTGACTACGTTTACACGGCTTCTAACTTCGACTTAATAACGCTGATGTTATAACTCCTACTTAAGATGAGTTGCGTTTACACGTTCAGACTTATCTTATTGCCATCAAGCTGAAATAGCTTAATAACTTTCGTTCTGTACGTACTATGGTATGGAATACAGAATAACCAACTCTGCAAACAATGGAGAATTAAAATGTTTAATTTTTATGGTTGGCATTATTGCCATCGTTACACTGCGACCGTTTACACATCCTTTTTACGTCGATGTAATAACCCTAAGCCTCTTCATCAAATGACTTTGAGTTACTACATCGATGTAATAACTTCGTCATAAAAGAGCGTTTACACGGCATCTACCGTCGGTAGTTATAACATCGATGTTAAAACTTCGGCTTAAATCGGGCCGTGTAAACGTAGTCATTATCTCTTATTTATTTAAATAATAATATTATAATGTATTTTATTTTTATCCTTTTGGCTGCTTTCGCAAGAAAATTAAAATGATCCAGATTAAAATGATCCTGTGCTGTGATTGGTCAAATCTGAAATTTCACTGAATTTCATTGAAATTGGACTGAATGAAATTCAGTGAAATTTCAGATTTGACCAATCACAGCACAGGATTATTTTAATCTGGATCATTTTGATCTTTCGCGAAAGCACCCGCTGTCAGATCCGCAGTCTTCGCAGCATACTTAGAGCCATTCCACAATAGGTTGCAAATGCTCTCGTTGCCAGTTGATAATTGCAGATTGACCAATCCGATTGGTCAATCCGCAATTATCAACTGGCAACGAGAGCATTTGCAACCTATTGTGGAATGGCCCTTAAGACGATCTTAAATACAAGATCGGACTATGAATACCGGCCTAACAAACGTTCTAATTAGCATATTCGTGACCAACAAACGATTCCGCATCGATTGAGGCTCTGCAAAACTTAAATAATCTAAATTAAAAGCCGAGGGCTAACTTCACGGTTATTTCTCTAGAAAATGATCAAATATCGTTTTTTGCTTTTATTTAAGAAACGACGATCTAACAAACGTTCTAATTAGCATATTCGTGACCAACAAACGATTCCGCATCGATTGAGCCTCTGCAAAACTTAAATAGGATCAAAATAAAAAACCGGAGGCTAACTTCACGGTCAATTTTATTTTTTATTTTGCAGCGCGAGGCTAATCTAACAAACGTTTTAATTAATCTAACAATCACCTACAAACGACTTACAAACGATTTAAAAAAAAAAAACTCAAAAAGTCAAAATTGGGGGGCCAAGTTCACGGAGCTAAAGGATTGAAGGCTTCGTGGATACTAGACCTAGACCATTGACTTGTGCCAGCTCTCTGCTTGTGCTCTCGCTCTCGCTCAAACTTTCAAAATCCCCTAGAAATTCCCTATTCGATAGCTAATGAACGTCAAACTCGTCGTACGACAGATGTAACGTCAAGTTTATGAATAAATTTCACAATAAGCGACTACAAAGAGCAGAACATGGCGACGTGTTGTGGTACAAATTGTTCTTAATCTTATTCTTTATGAATAAATAGAATCGAGTAGGTGCAAGCGAACTTGTATCTTGTCTCGCTGAATTATTAGGAGAGCACCTGGAACATAAAATAAAAAAAGCCGCTGAAACATGAATTACAATCACTCGAATGCACGTCGAGGTGAGCGTAACCTACGAATGACAGATGTAAACTTATATTAGATGTATCAGTACAAGATATTTATGCTTAACAATATTCATGATATCGCGATAATCCTCACTTGTTGTAATATGTATTTTTCATATCGTGTAATAAATTATTCTTGCCTAATTATACGAATATAACAGGAAAACTTGTGGTTATATATAGATTTCATTACTATAATTTAAATATTGGATACAAAGAAATTGGTAATTTTATATTCTCATCCTTATATGCATTTTATAGAGAAATTAATTATGATTTGACAGGAAAGCCAAAGAGATTATTAGATCCATCAGCTGGTTTATCCGTACCAACTCCTCCAATGCCGCAAAATCTGTATATGCCTGTATATAACCAACAGGTAAATTTCATAGAATGCACGTGTTATTCATTTCACTTATTGCATATATATTTATACTACACATTGAATTTCTAACTAATTTGTGGTGATTTTAATTTTAGGTGCCTGCAAATAACGGTACAATGCCAGAATATGGCTTTAATGTTCCTGGAGGAGTCCAGGCACCACCTCCATATGGATTTAATCCACAGATGTCAAACTATCCACTCAATGATAGTCAAGGTGGGGAATTTGCAAGCCCACAATTTGCGACGCAATTATTGGCTCAACCTATGGTCACAAACATGGCGGTACAATATGGAAATGCGTTAGTTGGTACTGGGAAACAACATCTTGAGAAATATGTGCCAATTACAGCATTGAAATATTATTTTGCTGTAAATACAGATTACGTCTTTGCAAAATTGATGCTGTTGTTCTTCCCATTTACACATAAGGTAAGTTTTTTAGAATGTTTACTGAAGGAGACAAATACCCTGTGTATAGAGATATAAATAAACAAGCCTCGTTTTTTTTAATTTTGTATTTTTTTCAGATATTTAATATTTTTGTATTCTAATTACTGCAAATTGATTTTTCACTTTTTTTTAATTTTTAAATGACAGATATCGAATAATAGATAAAAATGATCCGAACCGAGTTTATAATTTGCTGCACAAGTCTCATTAATCCATTAAAATAACTTTTGAAAAAAATTAATTAAGAATATATGAACTTTAGTTTTTTTTATTATGTTAATAAAAAATATAAAGAAAAATAATTTTATATTTAAATAATTTAATATCTAAAAAAATAAAGAAAAAAAAACAAAATTTTTTAAACTTTCTATTAGAAAAAAAAACAGCTTTTTACATCTCTATCTGTGCTGTTAAAAGGACATTCCATTTTAATAGTTTTATCTCTATTTTATTATCTTTTGTCTCGTACAAAATATATTTACACAAAATTTACACGTCAAAATGTCTAATTAAATGTATTAAACAAATTCAATAACAATTCTTATAGGACTGGTCTGTAAAATACGAGCAGGACGTACCATTGCAACCGCGATATGAGAAAAACGCGCCGGACATGTATATTCCTACAATGGCGTTTTTCACATATGTTGCTACAGCGGGATTAGTTTTAGGTATGCATGAACGTTTCACTCACGAGCAATTAGGTATCCTTGCTAGCTCTGCTCTAGCTTGGGGTGTGATTGAATTGCTCGTTCATACCGTGAGTCTGTACGTGATGAATCTTCAGACGAGTCTAACAACATTGGACTTGTTGGCGTATTGTGGTTACAAATATGTCGGTATCAATGCAGCCCTATTGTTATCGTTGCTATTTCGAAAATTTGGTTATTACGCGATATTATTATACTTTAGCGTTTCTCTAGCTGTCTTTCTGATGCGATCGTTAAAATTAAGAGTCATTCCGCAAGGCCACAGTTCGTATACGGCCTCTGGAAATAAGAGGCGACTTTACTTTATACTGTTCCTAGCTGGTATACAACCCATTCTGATGTGGTGGCTGTCGTATCATTTAATTTAAATGGTACACATACCTATGTGTGAAAAGTTTATAAAACACGCAGCGAGGGAGAGGAGAAAATGTGTATATTTATTATTTGATTACTAACATCATCTCTGTACATTTTTTGTAATAAAATTCGATACAAATATAGTATACCACATGTGTTATTAAAAAATTCTGGGGAAAAAAAGTGGGTCTGGCAGTAAGATACCTTTCTGTAAGATATGTATATGATAGATTAAGTATACACGTAAAATTAAAAATATAAATCGTATTATGTAACAAATTAATTAATTATAGCTTTAATTTTTTTTACTTATAAAGGCCATTGCACGTACAAAAATTTTAGTCGTAATCGTAAGGCCGTAAGCAAATCGTCCAATCATAGAGAAGAATTATCATAACGTAATAAGAATGCTTAACTGTGATTGGACGATTTGCTTACGGCCTTGCGATTACGACTAAAATTTTTGTACGTGCAGTCGTGATGCATAAATATATCTAGATAAGTAAAGCCCACGGTCGTGTATACAGGTCTTGCAACTCGCCCAATTTTCAGTGGTGGGGGTAGATCGCTTATTGAAGCAATTTCATTCGCTTTGCCGCCACGAGGCGAGGATCGTTGCGATCGGGTAATGTTGGCAAACGTAAGCAACAAATTATGATGAATTAAATTAAAACATTAAATTAAATAAAATTAAATACAAACATTTTATTTAATTGTTTAATACTACAAATATTTATAAAAAATTATAAAAGTGTTCCAAATTTTAATGTTTAAATTCATGTAGAATTTCATAATTATGACGTATTTTTTTTAGTTTTGCGTACTAATTTTTATAATTTTTTTTTTGTAGAATTTTTTCCGCCAGGGTGGTAAGAAAAATTATTTTGCTACTTTTATATAAGAGATGCTTTATTGGTTTGTCAATTTCAATAATTTTTTTTTATGTACAAACTGTTTTTCCATATTTATATTTTTCTGATGAGCGTATTGTCTCATGCGTAACCTAATGCCTAATGTAATAAACAATTGCGTATGAAAAAATTTCGGAGGCATGTTGTGTGCAAGGAAAAGAAAATTTATATGTAGTCAGTACTTCGTCGACAGTAAAATCAAACACATCGGAGCGAGAGCAATACTTTGTAAAATTGTAAAGCATGCTTCGACGTGGCGGATGAGATCAAAAAACTAAACGACGACAACGGACTGAACCACGACCGTGGACTGAACGGACTCATCATAATTTGTTGCAAGGTTGGGAACGTATCATACCTTATGTATCATACATAGATATTCTACGTATGATACTAAGTATGATACGTGCCTTAGTTTGATACATATGTGTTCGTATCATACGTTACATAACCTTTCGTTTCACACGTGATGCATCATGTAAACAAGAATAAATTATGCATTATACGCATTACGCATCATGCGTGAAATGGAATGTACCCAATTACCTATTGTTAACTACTGTGCAGAGTTGTTATTAAAAAGTAATATAAATAATAAAATAATATGAATAAGGGCGGAAAACCCAGACATTCTTTCTGGACAGAAGGAACTTTTATTGAAAAAAGAAATGATAAAGGAAAAAAGTCATGATATAACAAAAATTATCGATTTTACTATTTGATTTAGGATTAATTTAGGAGTAATTGGTTTAGGATATTAAATAAGATATGCTTTGTTTATTAACTACATTAAACACTGTACTATTATATACTGCACTTACATTTTCAATTTCACTTCTTTTTTGTTTTTTATTTATAGACTGTATATTGCATATTTAAAAGATCTGTTTTTTATTAATGGTTAATATACAGATTTGAGGTTAGGATTAAATGTCAAATTTCATGCATAAGTTGTGTTCCAAAATTCACTGCTAGTGCTGAAAATCTATAACATACATAACGTGAACTATAATTTTCAGCGCTGGCAGTGAATTTTGGAACATAGCTATAATTTGATACGTATCCTACGTATGATACGCAATCATACGTATTATACGTAGGATACTTCTGGAATGCGTATCAAACCCATCCCTGATTTGTTGGTTCCGTTTGCCAACATTACCCGATCGCAACGATCCTCGCCTCGTGGCGGCAAAGCGAAACTGCTTCAATAAGCGACCTACCCCCATCATTGGAGTTGCAAGACCTGTATACAAGACCGTGGTAAAGCCTCTTGCACAATGCCAGGCAACAGGCAATAGGAACAGGAAATAAAAAATATCCACCAATAAGAGCAGAGAATAGATATTATTCCCTGCTTTTATTGGTGGATATTTCTATTTCCTGTTCCTATTGCCTGTTGCCTGGCATTGGCCTAGTTTACATCGTGCACTTGATACGCGTATCAAATAGTAAATAACTAGTACATTGGTTCAGTTATTGGCTGATCAGCTTAAGGGTGCCTTCACATGCGGCGTAAGATGCGTACGCGTAACTTACGCCAAACTCATCAACCAATCACATCATTTTAGTTATCATACGCAAATTTACCTAGTTATTTAACGTAATGCCGATACGCTAAATTCAATTTTTTGCGTAAGCCGCCGAAAGTCGCATAGGCAACCAGTTTATTTACGCATATTTTTCTCCTTATGGCCGGCAAGATAAAACATTGGTCACCCGAGGCCGTTAAACATTTAAGAAGAAGCATAATTTTCGTTCGTGCTGAATGTGTTTCGATGTGTGCTGAAAAAAATGAACCAAATTCGGGTAAGAACAAATTTTATATAAATAAAAATTATCAATTTAGATGTAATTCATCGCTTGCACAATATAACAAAGTAATTTTAAGGTTATCTCTGGTGAAAATTATTTTCAGAATCTCTCATAACAATTTTTTAGATTTCTTTTTTTGAACATTTCTGAAAGATGTGCCAATTCATATAGAAAATCTTAAAATTTTCTGAGAAAGTTCGAATTTTTATACGAATTAACGCATCTTTCAAAAATGTTCAGAAAAAGGAATATAAAAATTGTTCTGAGAAATTCTGAAAATAATATTCACCAAGTAAATCTTAAAATAATTTCGTTATATCGTGCAAGCAATGAATTATGTCTAATTGTAAGTATTGAATGAATATTTTATGGCCCAGCGTGTGTGTCCAATAATTATTTTTTCATTTGCATGCTGGACGAGTTTGAGCAACCTGTTGTGTCTTATGTATCTTCACTTACATATTTCTTTTTTAATACAGCACAAATGTGGATACTGTGGATGGATTTTTAAATTTACCACAAACTTTGCTGAGCACGAGTGCTTCAAAGATTACATAGAAGGAGTAGACCATATCAATGTTGACGAAAACTATGTCGTGACAATAGGTATGATTACTATACATATATTTTCAATGATTACTATACATATCTTTTCAATGATTACTATACATATCTTTTCAATGATTACTATACATATCTTTTCAATGATTACTATACATATCTTTTCAATGATTACTATACATATCTTTTCAATGATTACTATACATATCTTTTCAATGATTACTATATATATCTTTTCACTCATTTCACTCTATTAAATAAATTAAAAAATATAATTATATTTAACAGTTAAAAACAATTCAACGGTTGGCAAAAAAGAAAATTTAAACGAACTCTTAATCGAAGCAGTTAGAAGCAAACCTAGCTTATATGATCTTCGTGTACCTGCTTCAGAGAGCACACTGTTACGCAAAAAAGCATTATGGATAGAAGTGTCGAACATACTACAAGGTATATTTAATCATCTAGAAAAATCTTTTTCTTATTTTATTGCATATATAAATGAATTTTAAAATCAATTATTTATCAAGATTTCCTCAGTCCAGAAGAGGCTAAAGCCTAGTCTACAATAGAATCGTAAGGTCGTAAACGTAAGAAATTGACCAATCACAGTTGAATTCGAGGAGAATAATCGACTGTGATTGGTCAATTTCTTACGTTTACGACCTTACGACTCTATTGTAGACTAGGCTTAAGGCTAGATGGAAGTATTTACGAGACAATTATATAAAAGCTCGTAAGAAGGTTCGGGCGTATGTACCTAGCGGATCTAGCGCTAATGCCATTGAAAATAAATCTAAATTTCAATATTATGAGCTTATGGCATTTCTAAACGATTCATTGCAGACACGGCCGTAAGTTCTTACTCTTTAATATTCTTATATATATTATTTCTATTCTATCAGAAATTAAAGAGAGTTTGTCACATGTGTAATCCATTTATTATGATATTCTAGGACAGTGAGTTCGTTGACAGATGCTAATGCTAAAAATGATGAAGTAATTTCACTTGACACCGAAAACGAGCAATATGAGGGTAATATTACAGCTGGGCCTTTAACAACGCTTCAAATTTCGGATAACAATTCTCTACAGACATCCTATGTTTCTTCACGAACATCTACACCTACAAGTATTTCTCCACGGACGTTCGATTCTATCGACATTCTTTCACAAGTCCCCAAACCTACGAAAGATTTTTCATGTATTATACTTATCTAATAAAGATTAAAATAATAAAAATTAGAATATTTTATTTTTAATTAGTTTATCAAAATTAATAATTATTATTAGCACTTTTGAGTATTTAATCGCGGAACTATACGTGTGAAACCTGTTAAAATATTATTTTTATTTATTTATTTATATATTTTCTTATTTATTTATTATTATTTATTATTTACATACCTTTTATTTATATACGCTGCACCTCATTTACTTCACCGTACATACGTACTTAACCTTCTTCTTCTTCTTCTGTTATGGCAACGAATACGTACTTAAGCAGGGAGCACACAAACTTGCATAGGCGCATAAGCGTATGCATAAGGGCTAGTCTACAATAGAGTCGTAAGGTCGTAAACGTAAGAAATTGACCAATCACAGTTGAATTCGAGGAGAATAATCGACTGTGATTGGTCAATTTCTTACGTTTACGACCTTACGACTCTATTGTAGACTAGGCTTAAGAAATTTGATTGGTCCATAAACGTATGCATAAGAAAATAAACCAATTAAATTTCTTATACATATGCTTATGCGCCTATGCAAGTTTGTGCTCCCCGCTTTAACCGTATGATTACGCGCACATTTTACTAAGCACCAAGTACCTAATTCACATGGCGCGTATTTAACAATACGCCTAAATAATAACAACCAATCGAGAATCCATTTAGTATTTTTGTTCTATTGTACAACAGAAAGCCTGCTCTGTTATTGGTTAAGCTAGTTACGCTTTACGCGAAATTTAACGAAATACGCTCCATGTGAATAAGGTACTTTTAAGGGTCGGCAGGAGACATGGTGGAGACCTCCAGCGGCCGGCCGAGAACTACGGATTCGTATATTCCATATTTTAGCCAAAATACTGAATGAATCTCATTAAATAAATGATATTTATAATCAGTAAGATTGTCCGCAAGGAGCTAAAGAGCTATTTTTTGGAAAAAAGATAAAAATAAAATTTTTATAAAACTTGGGGAAATGCGCAACTAGCAACGGGTAAGGTTGGGTTGGCCATGAGTCCGTATTTAATTTATTATAAATTTTTAAGAGCGAAAATGCAAAATCCGACTCTTTAGCGCTTTGCTTCATTATATAAAGAATATATTAAAAAAAATTTCACGAAGCTATGTAACTTCTTCGATGTAAAATTTGGGATGAACGATTCTCACTAGATCATCTATAAGGAGCAAGTCATGGGGAAATTTCTGTGGTAACATACTGACAGCTTGACAAGGAGAGAGATAATCGTTCTGTCTTTGTCTCTCTTGCATTACGTATGTAGTAGCGTCCATGTAGGCACAGATACTAATATATTGAGCACACGGATGCGATTATTGCGAGATATGTCAGTAAGAACCGGCTATCATATTACCTTTGTTTCTCTGTATATGTAAAACGAGGATAACGCGATATCTTAGATCTTGCTCCTAACCATATCTTCCAATAATTGTATCTTATTGTATGCCGTATCTCGCATATATTATGTATCTCAAATTATAGAATAATGATTTATTAAATATTAAAATATATATATTTTTTAAAGATTATTATATATATATGTATAATTTAGAAAGAATATTTAAAATATTTATAAGTTTATATATATATGTATATATATGATTGACAAGTATGTATTATCTTGATTTCTTTTCGATTATATATTGATGTTACTGTATAAAAATATCAGCTGCATAAAGAATAATATAAGGAACTTATGAATAACATATAAATAGCTCAATGCAAGAGGTGTTCGGTCTATCACCCTGAAAACTCGAGTTCAAGTCTATCGGTATATATATTTTTTTTTATATTTATTATTATTGGAATATATAGAAATTATTAACTAAAGGCGATATACTTAAGAATTTTTAAATATTGAAAATATTTCAATAATTTTACAACTACAAACACATTGTATATATAAATGCAAAAAATTCGGTAAATAAATTAATCCAGTAATAAATCTATCTCTCTAAATCAGTAATCAATATATATATATATATATACCTATATATATATGTATATATATATATATATATATATATATTAGTTATTGATTTATTACAGGATACATTATAATTTATTCACGGAATTATTTTGCATTTTTATGTATATGATAGTTGTAAAATAATTGATATTTTCAATATTTAAAAATTCTTAAAGTTAATCGCCTTTAAAAATATATTTTTTAAAATAATTTTTATATATTCTAATATATTATAAAAAAAAATCATATCGATAGACTTGAACTTGAGTCTTCAGGGTGACAGACCGAACACCTTGCATTGAGCTATTTATAATATGTTACTCGTATGTTCTTTACATCACGATTTATATGGAGCAAGTATTCTTATACAGTAACATCAATATAATCAAAAAGTAAGTAATACATATTTGTTAGCCTATAAATCTACAATTGCCACTACATGTTAGACAAGAATTCTCTCCTTGTCTCTCTATCGCGCTGACGATACATATAAAATATCGATGAAAAAGTACAAGTGAAAAAGCAATAAATTGCCAAGTCTAATAAGCGCCCGTGTCTTACATGTTGTATATTAGTTCACTCTGCGAATTATTATTTTATCATTATTATTTATCATTGTACAATTTGGAGACATATATATAAATTTTTGATACTATTTGTTATATATACGCACATATGTGCATAAGCATATATAAAATTTACAAAAAGTGGGTGCTTATTAGCCTTGCTACATTCCTGCCTTCTGCTACGGAAGGCCAGAAAGCATTTTCAGGCCATATCTCGCATGTAGCATGTCACGTGATTAGCACGGTAGAGGAACAAGGATAACGTGATTATCGATCCTTGTCTCTCTACCGTGCGTCCGCGTGAGCAATGCAATAGTGTGTACGTGTACGGATATACACCACTACATAGAACCTGAAATTGGTTTTTCAACGTTGGTAACACTGAAACCGGAGTTTCGCGTTGTCACCGCGCGAGGTCTCCAACATCAATTCGGAGTTTGCCTGGGTCGCCTGCAGACCCTTAAGGGTCGGCAGGCGACATGGTGGAGACCTCCAGCGGCCGGCCGGGAACTACGGATTCGTTTATTCCATATTTTAGCCAAAATACTGAATGAATCTCATTAAATTTAGGAGATTCTTAATTAGTAGGATTGTCCGCAAGTCGGTAAAGAGCTATTTTTTTGAAAAAAAGATGAAAATAAAATTTACATAAAACTTGGGGAAATGCGCAGCTAGCAGCGGGTAAGGTTGGGTTAGCTGCGAGTCCGTATTTAATTTATTATAAATTTTTAAGAGCGAAAATGCAAAATCCGGCTCTTTACCGACTTGCTTCATTATATAAAGAATATATTAAAAAAAAAATCACGAAGCTATGTCACTTATTTGATGAGAAATCTGGACAATACGATTCTCACTAGATCTAAGGAACTGGGGAAATTTTCGTGGTAACATACTGACAGCTTGACAAGGAGAGAGATAATCGTTCTGTCTTTGTCTCTCTTGCATCGCGTATGTAGTAGCGTCCATGTAGGCACAAATACTAATATGTTGAGCACACGGATGCGATTATTGAAAGATAATGTCAACAAGAACCGGCTATCGTATTACCTTTGTTTCTCTGTATATGTAAAACGAGGATAACGATATCTTAGATCTTGCTCCTAACAATATCTTCCAATAATTGTATCTTATTGATATCTTATTGATATTGTATGCCGTATCTCGCATATATTATGTATCTCAAATTATAGAACAATGATTTATTAAATATTAAAATATATATTTTTTAAGGATTATTATATGTATAATTTAGAAAGAATATTTAAAATATTTATAAGTTTATATATATATGTATATATATATGTATATATATATATATATATATATATATATATATATGTGATTGACAAGTATGTGTTATCTTGATTTCTTATTGATGTTACTGTATAAAAATATCAGCTGCATAAAGAATAATATAAAGAACTTATGAATAACATATAAATAGCTCAATGCAAGGTGTTCGGTCTATCACCCTGAAAACTTTTGAGTTCAAGTCTATCGGTATATATATATATATTTTTTTATATTTATTATTATTGGAATATATAGAAATTATTAAAAATATATATTTTTAAAGGCGATACTTAAGAATTTTTAAATATTGAAAATATTTCAATAATTTTACAACTACAAACACATTGTATATATAAATGCAAAAAATTCGGTAAATAAATTAATCCAGTAATAAATCTCTCTCTAAATCAGTAATCAATATATATATATATATATATATATATATATATATATCAGGGATCCGGACCGAAACAAAATTAGGGTTCGGTTTCGGTAACGGTTTAATAAAATATTGAATAACTGTTCCGGTTCCAGTTTCGGTTTTTTGATAAATAAAAAAACCGAAATCGTTTAAATTATGATTTTTTCGGTTACGGTTCCGGTTTTTAAAAATTTTTACTTTTTGTTTTTCTAATTAAATTAATTTCTAAATTATATTACTTTAAAAAATTATTATTAATTTTTATGACATAAATAAACAACACTTCATATTATACATAAAAATATATTTAGATATAGGTATATATAATATAGATACATATATAAATATATTTTTATATGTCATAAAAATTAATAATAATTTTTTAAAGTAATATAATTTATATATACTTTATATATATACTTATATATATATATATATATATATATATATATATATATATAAAACAGAAAATATAATATCTTCACAGCTATCATTATTGCAATAATACATACACGTTTCAGAACATTTAAAAAATAATTATAATTAAGCAATTATTGTAAACGACCCAACTGGCTTAATTGATCTTTCTTAATTCGATATTATATATAAATATACAGACTACGTTTCGACCTTTGGTTCAGGTCCTTATCAAGTCTAAAATTAAAGGATAATACTATATAGAAGGAATCATTTTATAAAAGCATAGCGCAAACCAAGTTGAAAACAACAATTATTATAAAGTAAATGATTAAAACATACCTTACTTAAAATTTTTTTCTTTTTTCAACATGTTACAATTCTCTCATCTGTATTAAACGTTTCGTATAGATGGTAAAAAACGAACTAAGTTAGACTTCCTTTATTATTCTATCATAAATAGGGTTTAAATTCTCTGTCTTTATGTAGGTTAATCATGTTAAATTTTTTTATATAAAACATTTCAGCTATCTCTCATTTCCTAGTATGTGTTTCACGATGTAAAATATTAAAGGTTGTCCATTTAAAGTCATGTAAATATTCATTTCTATGTTTGCTTTAGCAATTATTAGACAAGATTCCCTTAACAATATGTAAGTTCTTATTATGGAAATGTTCATCAGATAATAAAATAGCGTGATCGACTAATTGTAAGTTGTTAATGATGTAACCAAAGCGTTATAAGCAAACATAGAAATGAATATTTACATGACTTTAAATGGACAACCTTTAATATTTTACATCGTGAAACACATACTAGGAAAAGAGAGATAGCTGAAATGTTTTATATAAAAAAATTTAACAACACGATTAACCTACATAAAGACACAGAGAATTTAAACCCTATTTATGATAGAATAATAAAGGATGTCTAACTTAGTTCGTTTTTTACCATCTATACGAAACGTTTAGTACAGAGAGAATTGTAACATGTTGAAAAAAGAAAAAAAATTTAAGTAAGTTATGTTTTAATCATTTACTTTATAATAATTGTTGTTTTCAACTTGGTTTGCGCTATGCTTTTATAAAATGATTCCTTCTATATAGTATTATCCTTTAATTTTAGACTTGATAAAGACCTGAACCAAAGGTTGAAACGTAGTCTGTATATTTATATATGATATCGAATTAATAAAGATCATTAAGCCAGTTGGGTCGTTTACAATAATTGCTTAATTTTATTCTTCACTGGCGACACAAAAATACTCTTATAATTATAATTGTATAATATTGCACTTCGAGGAGACAGTTATCATGACACTTCCGTCATTTGCGCAAAAACAGAAAAAAATACCGAAAAGAACCGTAAACCGAAAATAATTTAACGGTCCGGTTATGGTTCCGGTGTTATAAATTTATCAGAATTTCAATACGGTTTACGGTTTCTGTTCTACTAAAAAAACGGTTATGAAACGGTTATCGGTTTTGGTCCGGGTCCCTGATATATATATATATATATATATATTTATTAATTATTGATTTATTACAGGATACATTAATTTATTCACGGAATTATTTTGGATTTTTATGTATATGATAGTTGTAAAATAATTGATCTTTTCAATATTTAAAAATTCTTAAAGTTAATCGCCTTTAAAAATATATTTTTTAAAATAATTTTTATATATTCTAATATATTATTAAAAAAAATCATATTGATAGACTTGAACTTGAGTCTTCAGGGTGACAGACCGAACACCTTGCATTGAGCTATTTATAATATGTTACTCGTATGTTCTTTACATCACGATTTATATGGAGCAACTATTCTTATACAGTAACATCAATATAATCAAAAAGTAATTAAGTAATATATATTTGTTAGCCTATAAATCTACAATTGCCACTACATGTTAGACAAGAATTAAAATACTCGTTCTCTCCTTGTCTCTCTATCGCGCTGACGATACATAAAATATCGATAAAAAAGTAGAAGTAAAAAAGCAATAAATTGCCAAGTCTAATAAGCGCCCGTGTCTTACATGTTGTATATTAGTTCACTCTGCGAATTATTATTTTATCATTATTATTTATCATTGTACAATTTGGAGAAATATATATAAATTTTTGATACTATTTGTTATATATACGCACATATGTGCATAAGCATATATAAAATTTACAAAAAGTGGGTGCTTATTAGCCTTGCTACATTCCTGCCTTCTGCTACGAAAGGCCAGAAAGCATTTTCAGGCCGTATCTCGCGTGTAGCATGTCACGTGATTAGCACGGTAGAGGAACAAGGATAACGTGATTATCGATCCTTGTCTCTCTACCGTGCGTCCGCGTGAGCAATGCAATAGTGTGTACGTGTACGGATATACACCACTACATAGAACCTGAAATTGGTTTTTCAACGTTGGTAACACTGAAACCGGAGTTTCGCGTTGTCACCGCGCGAGGTCTCCAACATCAATTCGGAGTTTGCCTGGGTCGCCTGCCGACCCTTAAATGGCATAAGTTCTGGCATATTACTAGAATACGCAAGGTACGCAGCAGTACGCGCGTACGCATCTTACGCCGCATGTGAAGGCACCCTAAATGCACTACTTGATACGCGTATCAAGTGCTCGATGTAAACTAGGCCATTGTGCAAGGGGCTTAATGCAAGTTTCTGAATGCGCGTAACTTCGTTGCGCATGCGTAGTCTTCTCGGAAACGAGGAAAAGTCCCTATAAAATAAATTTTTTTATTGGATCAATTTGATAGAGACAAATGTTGTGACAGACAAATTCTCATTAGAAGAAAAAAATCTGCGTTTTGCTGGCTTTTAATAGCCTATTTTCCTATTAATTACAGTCTTACATTTTGTTACGTTTTTTGGGAAATGAAATAAATCTAGAAATTATAATATTGTATAGAAACTTACAAAAAACCTAAAAATATGTATTACAAACATAACGTGTAAGAATATAATGTAATATTATCAAAAATATATAGTATAGATTATTAATTTGTCAAAGGAAAAAAGTTTTTGCACTCCAAGAACTCGATAAAGATTATTATAAGGAACGCATGAATTTGTATTTATTGTAACCTGCACGATGGACTAATCAGAGAGTCCTGTCTTTAACGGGCCAATAAATATGTGTTCATTTGAATATCACTCGCAAAAATGATGATTTGAAAATATTAATATTTATACTATCTAAAATAAAATAAATAAATTATATATAAATAAAACTTTAATTTTTGGTAGAACAATGTTTACATTATATACATTTTAGAAAAAAGAAAATTTGAAAAAAAAGAAAAAATTTCTTATTATATAATATATAATTATATAAATTATTATATATGGTTATAAATGAGCTATTATTTTATTTCTTCAAATTTTACTTAAAAAAAACTATGCAAAAGGAATTATCAAAAGATAATAAAATATGTCGTGGAAGTCGACATATCCCAGTGAGCAATATGTTATTAAAAGAAATTCATAAAGTACTCAAGTTTAAGAGTCGGACTTCCGATAACTCCATCAAAATGATAATATTATGATATTAATAAGTCCTCCAATGCGTCGATTTTAGAGGAAAGAAAGACATTACGTAAACGACATCTAAAAGAATTCCACAATCTGACTTCTTTTAAATATCAAAAAAAGGTTACCGTTAAGGGTGCCGTCACATGGGACGTAACTTGCGTAAGCGTAACCAGCGGATCGCCAATCACCGAGTTATTCCGATAGAGCCCTTTGTCGAGCTCTATCGGAATAACTCGGTGATTGGCGATCCGCTGGTTACGCTTACGCAAGTTACGCCCCATGTGACGGCACCCTTAAGAATTGCTATTTGTAGTATTATATTTTTACATATTTTTATATTAAAAAAAAATATAACTCTTAGTATACATTTCTTTTATAACATTTTATTAAAATTAAAACAGGTTTCAAAATGCCCATAGACTTTGAATAAAAAAAACTTTATGATTGCAACGTGCTTTTTGCAGACATAACCCAACTTCTTTGATTGGATATAGAGGCAACATAGAACAAATAACAAAAATATATATGAAAATATATAATCTCTATTTTATGCTGAAATACATATTTAATAATATTTATAATTTAAGAAAGAAAGATTAAACGTTAATATCGAAGAAATGCTATCTCCTTGCAGAGAGAAGCCTGAGAGAGGCCATGCCGGCGATTTTCGTGGGACGCTTTTACTAGGCCGTACAATAGCGCCGTGCATCCACTTTTAGGAATTGGAACTACGTATCCACATCCACTTTTCGATATCATCGATTATTTGGTTCATGTCCGTTCTAAATATACATCCACTTTCATTTCTAGAAGTAAAATCTAAAATCATTTTTTACGCATGTGTGTCCACACATCTTATATCCATAAATTATAGATAAGAAATACATTTCGCGTATATAAATAAATTTTAAAAAAGATATGTATATATATATATATTTTATATGCGATATTTTACATTTTACCATATACATATATGTATACACTACGTACGCGCACGGATGAATATATATTATATATATGTGCGCATATATACAATTAAAATAGTAAAAGTAAAATTATATAATTATATAATTAAAATTAAAATTATATAATTAAAATAGTAAAAGTAAAATTATAATTTTATAATATATTTATTTACTGAATTTTTGCAATTAAAAGACATCAAACACGATTTAAATCGGATAATTTTTATTATTCATATATATTTATTAATTAAAAATTATCCGATTCATGCGTCATCGTGTGTTTGATGTCGTTCTAATAACTAAAAATTTCATTAATCTATTATACATTTACTTTCAAAAAGGTAAAATAAAAAATAAAGGTTTAAGTCCTTATATATTTCATAAGACATTTAAATTCGTAATTATATATTTGTTATTATATATATATATATATATATATATATATATATATATAGATTAATTATATTAAAGGTCTCCGGATGTCGAAGCGAGGACGAGAACGAGATCATGTCGTCAGTTTCGCAGTCTTTTACGTGAGGCTTTCTTCATTTATAGTATTTCATGAATACATATGTATATGTCATCTTACTATAGAAAATAACATTTTTATAATTCGCATTTTGTCTGCTGAAAATAATTTTAATGGATTAAAATTAAAGATTAAATCATCCGATTTATGTCGTGTTTGGTGTCATTTTAATCGCTAAAATTTCATTAATCCATTAAAATTATTTCCAAATCGATAAAATACAAATTAAAAGTTTTAATTTTTATGTATAAAGTGTTTATATTCGCGTGAATTATCGTAGATAAGGGAAGGTTCCCGATGTCGTCGAAGCGAGAGCGAGAACGAATAAAGAGCGAACGCGATGACGTATTATCAAAGAGTTCCGAAGTCTCCTCGCGAGGCTTCCTTTATCTAATCTTTCATATATCATATGTCATGTTACTATAGAAAATAAAATTTTGATAATTCGCAATATATCGAATTGAAAATAATTTTAACGGATTAATGAGACTTTTGCGATTAAAATGACACCAAACACGACATAAATCGGATGATTTTTAATTAAAAATGTAATCAAAATTTTAATTACTTTTAGTACTCTGCGTTGATACCACTGC
>NW_028141492.1:0-35339 GCF_030444845.1 Prenolepis imparis | reverse complement strand
AAGCAGTGGTATCAACGCAGAGTACTAATGCGTGCAACACCAGTGAGCATAATGTAAGTAAATTTTAATTTCAAAGAGAGACAGAGAGAGATATATAGATAGATAGATAGATAGAGAGAGAGAGAGAGAGAGAGAGAGAGAGAGAGAGAGAGAGAGAGAGAGAGAGAGAGAGAGAGAGAGAGAGAGAGAGAGAGAGAGAGAGTGAGAGAGAGAGAGAGAGAGAGAGAGAGAGAGAGAGAGAGAGAGAGAGAGAGAGGAGAGATAGAGAGAGAGAGAGAGAGAGAGAGAGAGAGAGAGAGAGAGAGAGAGAGAGAGAGAGAGAGAGAGAAATTTAGATTATTAATCTTCTATATATATATATATATATATATATCTTTTTAGGATCAGATCAGTCGCGAACTTAGCGCTGAAAATAATATTTTAAAGACGGAAATGCAGGAGTTACAGCGGCAATTGCCGCTGCTTTGGCCAAACAACAACCACAGCCCGTAGTGGTGTTGACTGACGAAAATACACAGCCTGCAGTGGTGGTGGCTGCTGACGATCCACAGCCTGCAGTGATACCGCCAGAAGATTTTTTAAAGGATTCATTGCAATGTAAGTATAATAATAAAGAATAATAAATAAAAATAAATATTAAATAATATAATTTTTTTACGGTAAAACAGAAAGCTCGATGGGCAAGAGCCGGAAGAGGCCGACTACGCGGACGCGGACGTGGCCGTGGCCGTGGACGCGAACGTGGCCGCGGACGCGGAAATACAATTATTAATTATATTAGCATGTAATAATATATTATATAATTAATTTTTTTCAAATATATCTTCTTTCCCTTTAGCCTCCTTCTTCCTCTCTCTCTCTCCCGCCACAAAACATAACAAAAATTTATTTACATAAATAAATAATTATTTATTTATTTATGTAAATAGGGCGGTCCGATAAGTACTTAGCCTCACCGCCCGATGGTGCCAGTATCACAAGAGAGATTTACTATCGTGTAGTACATTCTCGTAGACGGCTACTGTCAAAATTTCAACCGAATCGGACTCGTAGTTTTGTTTTGACCGCGTGTGGGAGCGAGCGTGTCCACGGATTTTAGAAAAATGGAAAAAGAGCAATATCGGTCGGTGATTCGATTCTTGTTTTTGGAAGGGAAATCGCGCAGCGAAATCAAAGAGCGCTTGGATGCTGTGTACGGTGACTCTTCTCCTTCGATGGCGACCGTCAAAAATTGGTTTAACGAGTTTCAACGTGGTCGCACGTCGGTTTTTGATGAGCCACGCTCAGGTGCCCCGAAAATGGCTACCACGGAGGATAACGTGACAAAAATCCACGATCTCGTATTGGCAGACCGCCGATTGAAGGTGCGCGAGATAGCTGAAACAGTGGGCATCTCAAAAGACCGCGTGGGTCATATCCTGCATGAAATTTTGGGCATGAGAAAGCTGTCGGCGCGATGGGTGCCGCGTTTGCTCACTCCGGACAACAAGCGCAACCGTGAGACCATTTCAGAGCAGTGTTTGACGCTGTTTAAGCGCAATCCGAAGGAGTTTCTGCGTCGTTTCGTGACCGTCGACGAAACATGGATCCACTGGTACACACCAGAGACCAAGGAACAGTCGAAACAGTGGACTTCACCCGGCGAACGTGCTCCGAAGAAGGCGAAGACCGTCCTATCGGCCGGAAAGGTGATGGCCACAGTTTTCTGGGATTCACAAGGTGTGATCTACATCGACTACCTGGAGAAGGGCAAAACGGTCACAGGGCTCTACTATGCCGAATTATTGGGCCGATTCGACGCCGAATTGCAGAAAAAACGGCCCCATTTGGCGAAGAAAAAAGTGCTCTTCCACCATGACAACGCACCGGCTCACACCTCCGCCGTCGCCACGGCCAAATTGGTCGAATTGCACTACGAACTGCTGCCCCATCCACCGTATTCTCCAGATTTGGCCCCGTGCGACTTTTTTTTGTTTCCAAACTTGAAAAAGTCACTCGCCGGGCAGAAATTTGAGTCGAATGAGGAGGTCATCGCCGCGACGGAGGCCTACTTTGCAGACTTCGAGAAAACGTATTTTTCAGATGGGTTAAAGAAGTTGGAGCATCGCTGGGTCAAGTGTATCGAGCTAAAAGGAGACTATGTTGAGAAATAAATCGCCACTTTTCCAAAATTTTCGTTTTTCTTTTGTAGGCTAAGTACTTATCGGACCGCCCTCGGTCCGATTAAATAAATTATTATTAATATTATTAATATTATTTTTTTATTATTTATTTATTATTAAATAAATATTTTATTGTTATTAATATTATTAATATTATTTTTTTTATTATTTATTTATTAGTTTTTTAATTTTATTATTGTTTGTTATTTTTATTATTTATGATGTTAGTTCATTAATTTTTTTAAATTAATTTTTGTAAACTATAATTTTTACATATAATATTACTGTTATTGTTACGTATCCCATATTGCAAATTGTAGAAAATTTAATTATTAATATTATATTTGGGCATATCTCAAACAAATGTTGTAATATTTATTCTATTAATTTTGAAAAAATAATTAAATTAGCGTATAGAAATTTAAAAAGCAGCGAATTTTATTAAATAATAATTAACAAATAAAAATTTTTAATATATAATTTTTATTAACTATCTAAACATGTAAAAAATACACATATTTAATAATTTAAATAATTATTTTATACCAAATTATATTTTTTTAAATTTTATATCCTTTTTTTCATCATTGTCATTATTATCTTCTTTCCGCTTTTTATTTTTTTTCTGAAATTTATCTTTAAATTCATTCTTCATACACTCCTCCTTCTTTAGCTCCTCTCGTTTTTCAAATTCTTCTAATGCCATTATTAATACATGATCTAGCCCATCTTCAAGTACTGAAATTTTTTATTTATATATATAGATTAGGTTATATCTTTATATATATGTAATAATATTAATTTAAATAAAACGATTGACAAATTTATAAAAAAATATCATTTTATTTAAATAAATTAATTATTGTTTATATTTTTACCATTTTGAAATTCTTCAATTTCTGTTGATATATTTAATTGATTCATCGTTATATTTTTAATTTCAAATCCATTTGTTTCATTTATCAGAACATTTTCTATTTCTTTCGGTATATTATTTTCTTCCACAATTGAATTTTCAAATTCATTTGTATTAATTTGATCATCTTCAATTACTGAAATTTTTTAATTAAAAAATATATTAGATTATATGTTAATGTGATAATATATTAATTTAAATAAAACAATTAACAAATTAAAAAAAAAAATATTATTTTATTTAAATAAATTAATTATTATTTATATTTACCATTTAGAAATTCTTCAATTTCTTTTTCTATTTCTTTCGGTATATTATTTTCTTCCATGATTGTATTTTCAAATTGATTTGTATTCGTTTGATCAATGATGACATTTAATATGTGAAACCAGCTACTTATATATATAGATATAGATAGATAGATAGTCATTTCTGAAATGACATGTAAATAAAACTCATCACCTCTAAGGGGTGATTTTTGCAAAATCTCACTGAACAAAATAATTTAAAAATTTTTACGATTTAAAAAAAACAATACATTAATAAATAAATGCTCTTACTTAATAACACCATTTAACAATCACGCCACTACCAAAAGATGATTTTATTAAAATTATATGTTTCTCTTTTATAACTACAAAGTTTATTAACATAAAATAACATTTTTTAAATGCGCACGCGCGTGAGTAGATGCGTGGGTGGGTGAGTTGGGGTGTAAAATTAAAAAAAACCACATAGTAGCCATCTCTAATAAATTTGCTAAATTTTGCTACCAATTTTTTGAAAATCGGTCAATAAATTTGTAAATGCGTGAGTGGGTGCGTTGGTGGGTGCGTATGTAGACAAAACTTAAAAAAAATCACATACAGTAACCATCTTTGAAAAATTTGCGAAATTTTAGTACCAATTTAGTGAAAATCGTTTAATAAATGTGTGAATGCGTGTGTGGATGCGTGGGTGGGTGCGTAAGTAGACAAAACTAAAAAAATCACATATAATAGTCATCCCCGAATAATTTTCGAAATTTTGGTACCAATTTCGTGAAAATCGGTTAACAAATTTATGAGTGCGTGGGTGGTTGCGTGGGTTAGCAAAACTTTAAAAATTAAAAATTTGAAAATTTTAATACCAATTTCGAATCGTTCACCAATTTCGTGAAAATCAGTGAACAAATGTATTAGTACGTGGGTGGGTGCGTGGGTGGTTGCGAGGGTTTGTTAAAAAAAATCACATATAATAGCCATCCCCGAAAAATTTGATAAATTTTGTTACCAATTTCATGCAAATAGATGAAAAAATATATGATTGCGTAGGTGGGTGCGTGGGTGGTTGCGTGGGTGGGCAAAACTTTAAAATAACCATAATGGTCATCCCTTAAAAATATCGAAAATCTTACTACCAATTTCGAAAACATCGGTTAATAAATATGTGATTGCTTGGGTGGGTGCGTGGGTGAAGGTGTAAAACAAAAAAAATCACATATAGTAGCCATCCCCGAATAATTAGCGAAATTTTGGAACCAATTTATTGAAAATCGGTTAACAAATGTATGAGTGCGTAGGTGGGTGCGTGGGTGGTTGCGAGGGTGGGTTAAAAAAATCACATATAGTAGCCATCACCGAAAAATTTGCTGAATTTTTTTACGAATTTATTGAAAATCGGTGAACAAATGTATAAGTGCGTTGGTTGGTTTTTTGGGTGGTTGCGTGGGTGGGCAAAACCCACGCAACCACCCACATACAATGTTTTGGAACACCCTAAACACATTGGCGTAAATGGCGTAAAAATCTGTAAAAAAATTATTTTCAGGAAAACATACCCTCCTCTTTGAGAAAAAAAAAATTTTTTTAAAAATTAAAATAAACCCCACAGCAGCCACCCCCGAAAAATTTGCAACATTTTGGTACTTGTTTCACAAAAATCGGTCCACAAATGTGGAAGGAGTTCGCGTACATACAGACAGACAGACGGACGGCACTTATATATATAGATTCGCGTCGCTTTCGTATCGTTTCGTCTCATAAAACGTTCGCTATCATTCGCAATATTCGCAAAGGGGAGAATTGTAGATACCCTCCCCTAACATTGGTCCTTCGAGCCGGATACTAATTTAACGTTAACATTAAAAATTTAGTAAGATTTCGATCATCAATTTATTTCGTTATTTCGTTATTTCGATATCGCTCTCTCGTATTCTCTTTACATTTCGCTCTCTCTCTCGTTTTTTGCGGACATTCCATAGTCCCTTTTTTGCTTGTTTGTCTACGCGTCGGTATCTCGTGAGCACTATACTCGATTCGTTCAAACTTCGAAATCTTGCTAATATTGATTGCGTTAAATTAATTCGTTGTACTTTAAACAAATATTTGCAGCACTTGTTAATCGAACATTGTGCTCATTGCTACGTTCGTTATTACTTTGCGATTGCTATTCGCAAGTATTTAGTCATTACTTTCGCTTTATTATTGCGATATTTTCGTTATACAATATTTTGTTACTATTATTTTTCATTTGCCATTGCGCCTAATTTGCTTATTATTTGCAATTATCATGTTATCCTTAATTTTCGAGTTAGTATTATATTTTCGTTATTGAATATTTTCGCTACTATTATTTGTATCGTTTATCATTTGCGAGTACTTTGTTACTATTTTGCGCTTACTATTTGCAATCATTTTTATTCCTTATTATTACAATATTTTGTTACTATTATTTGTCATTTGCCATTGCGCCTATTTTGCTTACTATTTGCAATTATCATGTTATCCTTAATTTTCGAGTTAGTATTATCTTTTCGTTATTGAATATTTTCGCTACACTTATTTGCAATTAATTTCGTTATTATTTCGTGCTTATTATTTGCAAATATTATTTCTTATTGCTATTTCATATTTAATTTATTGAACATTGATACTTATATTGCGCTTATTACTTCTATATTTTCTTTCAGTTACTGATCAATATTATACTTGAATTTGCGCTTATTATTCTCTTCTTTATTGTATTTGCTTATTACTTGACATTGTGCTAACATTGTTGTTAATTTGTCAGCGGACATATTATTTTCAGCACATTTACAGGTTTGTAATATCAGAGGCAAATTCCAAGGATACGTGCTACTGAGCCATACGTTGTTGATTACCGTCAGCGGTCGTTATCTCATTGTCTGTCTTGTATACAAGGACGTTCTCGGGTATTGAGCCGCTCGTGTATTGCCTTACATTGTATTAACTTTCAATCTCGTATCGCTTATTATGCGAATCGGAATTATTATCGGTCGCTATCACTACAATAATACATAAAGGTAATATTTTAAACGGAGCTTTCACGAAACTATAGTAAGAAAACGCGGTCCGTTGCCTCTATCATTCGTTTCTCCAGTTGTCGCCTTTTGTGTCATATTTCTTTCATTTAGCTTCTTTCATATCCTCTATTGTTTTCGTCTCTGCTTTCTCTTTTCTTCGTTCATTTCGCTCTTGTTACCATTCTCCTACGCTCGTATTTCTTCCTCGTTTCTCGATCCTTTCTGTATATTTAGTAATTCGCTACACTCAAGTTAAAATGCCGAGGATCGCGCAAGCCAAACGAGAGTTATGCATGAGGAGAGTGAAGGAGATTTATGATGCTTCTTTGATAGCCGACTCCAGTCCACAAGACAAATCGCTCTTTCTTGCCCGTTATCCTAGTTTAAAGACAGTTGCAGACGAATTCGAGCATGTGCATTTGAAATTACTTCATGAAGCGACGGATTTTGATAAGGAGGATCTAATTAGAGTCCAGTTCGACAAGATGCATCACGCGATAAAAGCTCAACATTCCTCGATGACGGAACTGTCTCGACCGGCGACATCATCCACTCGTGACTCGACTCACAGCGCGACGATTAGGTTGCCGAAGATAACGCTCCCTCAGTTCGCCGGAGAGTTAGCACTCTGGCCCTCATTTATTGCGCTTTACAATACGTCGATTCATAAAAACAAGCAAATCTCCATGGAGAAATATCAATATTTGTTGTCGTCGTTGAGGGGGGAAGCGCTGACCATCATAAAAAATTTGCCGTTTTCCGAAGACCATTATCCGATCGCGTATGATACGTTGATAGGCCGCTATCAGAACAAGAGGAAGTTAGCCACTCACTATTGGAATTCGATCGTTAAGGCAAAGCCCTTGAAGCAAGATTCGGCAAGTTCTTTGCTTGCATTGCTGGATACATTCCGCGAGAACATAAGAGCGTTGCAATTGATGAAGTTTCCGACGGAATCGTGGAGTTTCATACTGCTTAATTTATTGCTGGATAAACTCACACCGTTTTTGCGCGAGAAGTTTGAGTCGGAACATCGCAAGACCGAGGTTCCACAATATGAGCAGCTAATAAAGTTCCTGCAGGAGTATTGCAAGGTTCTTGCCGTCATGGCTCCTTCCTCGGATTTTTCGAACAAACCAGGAGAAAAGGACGCGAAGTACAATACTTCATCCTTCAAATCCAGAGCTTCGGTATCGTCTTTTGTGACCAGTTCAGCAGCTTGTCTGGTTTGTAAGGAGCAACACGTTCTTACAAAATGTCCTCAATTTTTGAAGTCCGCGATTAGGGACAGATTTTCTCTCGTCAAGAAATTGAAATTGTGTATTAATTGTCTTCGTGTAGGTCATAATGTGAAGTCCTGCCCTTCTACCTGGACGTGTCGGTCATGCCAATCAAAGCATCACACGCTCCTGCACTTTGATCAAAACCCTAGTTCCGCTTCAACAGTCGCTACTGCCAGCCCGGCTTCTCCGACACAGGATGCTGAGATGGCTGCTTCGTCACAAGGCTCTCAAGCCGTAGTGCTGACTAGCGTGGCAGAATCCAGATCGGTAATATTACTGTCTACTGTGAAGGCCGAGATTCTGGACGTTCACGGCAACACCTTCCCGGTTCGTATTTTGTTGGATAGCGCTAGTCAATCAAACTTCATCACCGAGAGTTGCCTGCAAAGAGGAGGATTTAACCGCACCAAGGATCGCATGCTGGTCTTAGGCGTGAATGATGTCAAGGCCGCCACCGCCAAGGGTAGGACTTCTTTCGTACTTCAAGTAGCTAATCGGGCTGATATTCGATTGCCTGTTGAAGCTACAGTGCTGTCGCGTATCGTTTCTCCCTTGCCAAATATTCAAGTTGAGAAGAAGTCATGGAAGCATTTGGAAGGTTTACCACTCGCCGACCCGGACTACCATCTTCCTTGTTCAATCGACATCCTCTTGGGAGCTGAAATGTTCGTCTCTATTCTTGGCGATGGCCGTCGTAAGGGAAGCTTCGGAGATCCGGATGCCTTCAACACTATTTTCGGGTGGGTTCTGATGGGCGCGGTTTCCTCGCATTCTCCGAGAAACCTGCGTTCATGTGTGACCACCATAGAATCGATTGATGACATTAAGTAGATTCTGGCAATTGGAGGAAATTCCAGATTGTACTTCAAGTTCTGACAACGATAGGCGCTGTGAGGAATTGTTCGAGCGGACTACTCGTCGCGGGAACTCAGGTCGCTTTATAGTCTCGTATCCCTTTTCGAGGGATCTCCCTTGTTTCGTTGACTCTCGTCAAATCGCGCTTAATAGATTTCGCTCGCTCGAACGCCGCTTCAAAGCGGACGTTACCTTCAAAACAGATTATTGCAAATTCATGCAAGATTATCTCGACAGTGGTCACATGGAGTTAATTAAACAGCCCTATCCAGCAGACGGGCCGGTTTATTATTTACCCCATCATGGAGTAATAAAACTCGACAGTGAGACCACTAAGTTACATGTCGTTTTCGATGCTTCGTCTAGGTGTACCAACGGATCGTCATTGAATCAGACCTTGTTGAGTGGACCCAAGCTGCAGCAAGATTTGATGGCAATTCTTCTTCGTTTCTGTACTGGATTCGTGGCTCTAACTGCGGATGTCAAGCAGATGTTTCGACAAATATGGATCGAGCCTGGCCAATGCGACTACCAACGGATCGTATGGCGCTTCTCCGAGGAGGATCAGATATCCGATTACCGGTTGAAAACGGTAACATTTGGGGTCACTCCATCTCCTTATCTCGCAATTCGTTGTCTGCTCCAACTAGCGAAGGACGGTAGATATAGTCATCCCATGGCGTCTTCTACGATCATGTCTTCTCTCTATGTGGACGACATAGTTACTAGTGTACACTCAATGGAAGAGGCTCGCAATTTGCAGAATCAGTTGCAGCTGTTGCTTCAAAGTGGCGGTTTCGAACTGAGGAAGTGGGCAAGCAGCCATCCAGAAGTGTTAGCCGATTTGGATCCTCAGTACTGCAGTAGCTCGATGATGTCGTTCGAATCAGAAGAGAATCAATTTCTCAAAATATTAGGACTTCGTTGGTACTCTAGTTCAGATAGCTTCGGGTTTCAAGTCAACACTTTGAACAGAGATTGTTCCAAGCGTACAATTCTCTCAGAACTAGCTCGAATATTTGATCCCTTGGGTTTCTTGACGCCTCTCTCGTTCGCAGCGAAGAGGTTAATTCAACTCTTGTGGACCTTGAAGCTAGATTGGGACACAACACCTCCCTTGGAGGTGTGTCAGCGCTGGGACAGGTATAGGTCTGAGCTCTCAGTTTTAACCTCGCTTCGCATACCTCGTTCTTTAGCTCGAAATAACGTAGTTCGCCGTGAGATACACGGATTTTGTGACGCTAGTGAACAAGGCTATGGAGCCGTAGTTTACATGCGCATTGTCGCGCTTGATGGCGTAACCATTCGGCTGCTTAGCGCCAAATCTAAAGTCGCTCCGCTTAAGTCTATCACCTTGCCTCGTTTGGAGCTCTGTGCAGCGGTGTTGCTCTCGGATCTGATCGCATACCTCCAGCAAGTCTTCAAGGATCATCTGAAACTTGACAACGTGTATGCCTGGTCCGATTCTATGATCGCGCTTTCGTGGATACGTTCCGCTCCCCATCGATGGAAGACGTTCGTACGTAATCGAGTGGCCAGGATACAAGAAAAGATACAAATCTCGTCCTGGGGGCACGTCGACACTAATTCTAACCCGGCGGATCATTGCTCACGGGGTTTGTACCCGAAGGAGCTGCTGGACTGTGCTATGTGGTGGCATGGCCCTGACTGGTTGTTGGACTTCGAGTCTCCTTCTGAATCTGCCGTCGCGTCCAAACCCGCATCTGTTGTCGAGTCTAACTTCGAATCCGTTGTCGAATCGAATATTCTGGTGGAGGAAGAAGCCAGAACTCTAACTTTTGCTTGTGTCGTAAACTCGAATCAGCTCATGTCGTTACTAGATCGTTTCTCTTCGTTGAATAAAATTTCCAGAATAGCGGCTTATTGTTTACGCTTTATCGCTAAGTCAAAAGGGAAGCCAGTTTCAGCCTCTGTAGCAGTAGATCAGTTGGAAATGCATTCGGCATTGCTTGTCCTGGTCAAATCAGTACAGACACGCCATTTCGCTGAGGAGATTTCTCGAATAAAAGAAGGCAAAAGAATTCCCAAGACCTTGCATAAATTTAGACCGTTCATAGATACCGCGGGGATTCTCAGGGTGGGCGGTCGGATCGTAAATTCCGTGCTACCCTATGAATCTAAACATCCAGCGTTGTTACCTAACAAGCATAGGCTCACGGACCTCGTCGTTGAGCATACTCATCAGGTACATTTACATCCAGGTCGACGCGCGATGCAGTACTTGCTAGCGCAACACTTTTGGATTTTAGGAGCACATCGAGCGATAAAACGCGTTTTATCCCGGTGCTACAAGTGCTTTCGCGCTAATCCTCGTTTTGCGCAGCCGCCTATGGCTGATTATGCAGGACCTTTCCTGGTAACTAATCGTCGTGCTCGCGGAATAACACCTTTCAAAGTCTATGTCTGCTTGTTCGTTTGCTTCACGATCAAGGCTATTCATTTGGAAATAGCTTTCTCGTTATCCACGGATTCCTTTTTAGCAGCCTTGCGCCGATTCGTGGCCAGGCGAGGAAGATGCTCGTTACTGTTTAGCGACTGCGGAACTAATTTTGTTGGTGCGCATCGAGAGCTGGTCGATCACATGCGGTTCGCTTCAGAGACCGAGAAAATAAGATGGTCTTTCAATCCTCCATCCGCGCCTCATTTTGGAGGACTGTGGGAGTCGGGAGTGAAATCGATGAAGACCCATCTCAAACGGGTAGTAGGCGATCAAATCCTCACGCTCGAGGAATTTAGTACGCTGCTCGCTCAGATAGAGGCCGTGTTGAATTCAAGGCCCCTCTGTCCTATGACTTCCGATCCGAACGATCTCACGGTACTTTCGCCGGGTCACTTCATCACCATGGAACCACTCGTGTCCATTCCGAGTCCTGATTTGACCTTGGTGCCGATGAATTGACTGGATAGATGGCAACTGGCGCAGCGAATGCATCAGGACTTTTGGAAGCGTTGGCATCAGGAGTATCTCCATACCCTGCAGCAACGTCCAAAATGGCTCAATCAAATCGATCCGATCGAGAAGGGTTCGTTGGTCTTGATGAAAGAGGATAACGTCCCTCCTTTGCATTGGAAGCGAGGACGCATCACAGAATTGCATCCCGGTCGTGACGGAGTTCCGCGAGTAGCCACCGTAAAAACAACGAATGGCTCATTAACACGTCCTTTGGTGAAGCTCTGCCCATTGCCGAAGGGCAGTCCACCAGATAATTAATTGAAAATATATATATATATTTGGTGGGCGGTATGTTTGGCGCTCACCAATTGTTCGTGTCGTATGTTAGTTTGTCTATTATTGTTATCGCGCTAGTTATATTTTCTTTAACATGTTTGTCGTTTCGAATGCTTATTGTAAATTATTTTGACTTTATTGTAACGTATTGCCGATGGATAGCGAATCGGAGCCCAAAGGTAATCGATTAACTAAACGGTGCTGCCATCGCTATCCATCGATCCAAATTATTGAGTGTGGGAGCACACTACTCGCTTGCCGTGCCTTACAGGAAGAAGGCTCGGACACTTGCTCACGAGATCCGCTCCGGAACACTTGTTCGAATACTGGCTCAGTATCTACACGACTGGTTGCTCATACCTCACTGGAAGAGAGGAGACTTCATCCCTTTGCAGGAGTTGAAATTGCATGGATGGAAGGAACTGCATTCGGCACGCTTATCTCTCTCTCTCTCTCTTACTTACACTGCTTTATCGCTTAACGCTCACTGCATGCTGCACGGAAAAGCTTTGGAGGATCTGCTTGAGAAGCACGAGGCACGCATCGCACGGTGAGTCGCTTACCTTTGCTCATTAATCGCATATGTATTGGTTTAATCTCGCTATCCACGCGGCTTTGCGTAATTATCGTTTTATGTAAAGCATTCGCGTCGCTTTCGTATCGTTTCGTCTCATAAAACGTTCGCTATCATTCGCAATATTCGCAAAGGGGAGAATTGTAGATACCTTCCCCTAACAATCGGTATCCTCACTGCGATCACTAATATAATTACTGTCATCCGACAGCGCGTGATCTTCGTCAGACGACTCGTCTAATATCGCTTCGAAATTATTATCATTTTCCATTTTTTTTTCTCACTACTATGCCACTAACACTTCGCACAGGACACTTAGCTCTTTACTATATGAATGCTGAAGACTTTTTGACGCGGAGACAGACTCTCTCCATAAGTTTCAACCCCCATTCCTCTCAAAATTATCGCAATTCTTCCTTAAAAATATTAAGGAAGATGTTTCGCTCTCGTTTACGACCGATTTTCTGCGAGGGTACAAAACTGCCGAACGTTGGCGCCGATACGTTGCATTCTTCCTTAAAAAATATTAAGGAAGATGTTTCGCTCTCGTTTAAGACCGATTTTCCGCGAGGGTACAAAGCTGCCGAACGTCAACGCTTTTACATTTGCACCTAATAAATAACGTTTAGACATGTTCGTCGCCCCGACAGCGTCGGCCCTAAAATCTTCATTTCTTTCCATAATATCCTAATGTTTTATGGACATAAAATGAAAAAAAACATAGTTTTATGGATTCTAGAACGCTCCGTTGACAAGTTTGAGTAGCCGGACATCGGCGCTTGTTCTATTCCTTTTTGGGAAAATGTCTAAGATCCCTCATAAAAAAGTCGTAAAAATACCATCTACAAATATTGCACTCAGAAAATTCCCCCTCCTTTGTCGAAACATCCCCTCCACCCGCGTGACGTTAGCCCTCTCGCCTATGAGATCCCCCCCCTCCCCGCGTGACGTCAGCCCCCGCGCCATGGAGAACCCCCCCGCCCCGCATGACGTCAGCCACGGCACCACGAGATACCCCCGCGCCCCGCACTCCCCTCGGAGCCCCATCGATTAGATCTCTCCTAGTCCTACTACTCAACTATCTCACGAGTTAGGTATTACTATGGAAAATTCTACATTTTATGTCGTAAATGAAAAAGTATTTTATATATTTGATACTCCGCATTTAATAAAAGCTACACGAAATAATTTATTAAAACATAATTTTCAAATAGGTAGCAATAAAATAGCTTCATGGACGCATATTGTAGAGTTTTATAACAGAGATAGTAGACAATGTATAAAAACAGCCCCTAAATTATCTAGTTATCATATCGAACCAAATAATTTTGCAAGAATGAAAGTAAAATATACAGTCCAAGTATTTAGCAATCGTGTAGCTGCGGGTATGTGTACGCAAATGTCTTCCGGTTTTCTTCGAAGTGAAGCAATTCGAACTATAGATGTAATTGATCACTTTGATAAATTGTTTGATATACTAAATTCATCGTCTATAGTTAATCCAAAAGAATATGGAAAAGTTTTTAATGGAAGCGAAAAACAAATTCAATTTTTAAAAGATATGTTGCATTATATAGAAAGTATAAAAGTTATTAACAAAAATGTTTCTAATGTAAGCGTTAAATGTTTGAAATGCTGGCAGATCACAATTAAAAGTGTACAACAATTATGGGAAATATTAAAATCTTATGATTTCCCATATCTTCGAACACGTAGATTGAATCAAGACTGTATTGAAAGTTTTTTTGGTTCTATTCGGCAACAAGGCGGTAATTGTTTGAATCCTACGCCAATACAGTTTGCGCGTGCTTTTAAAAAACTTTTTGCTTCAAAATTTTTAGAACATTCAGATTCATTAAATTGTGAACAGGATGCAGATGAAATGTTAAATTTATATGAATCATCGTGTAACGACTCAGCATCATTTCTTTCCTCTTCAGTAGATAAAGTTTTAAATATTCCCACTCATGATTATTACGCAATGGATCTGCCAGAGGAAAATGCATTTAAATATGTATGCGGATTTTTGATTAAAAAGTGCACAGAAATACATTCCTGCGAAACGTGCATAGCTTATATAAAGGAAAATGAAGCTATTATAGATAACACAACATTATATTGTTTAAATAATAAGTAACAATGTAGGCTCCCTGCATTGATAAATTACAAATTCAAAAGGAGGCTATATGGAGCCACGCGTAGGGTGTAGGTACGCAAATATTAAAAACAAACTTGTTGGAAAAACAAATTTATTGAATCTAAACGTTTCGGTCCTTTCTTTGGACCTTCTTCAGTAAATTTAATACAATAAATAATAATGGGGAATCTACATACTACCGCACGTAGCGCAAAAGCCGTGAGCCCCCCCTATCGATATCCCATTAGATAGACAAAGTGACATAATATGTCATGAGGTACTCAAAAGTGGACTATAATGACGAGTATAGTGAGGAATTTCCGAAAGGGGGCTCACTCTTACACACTCATCCATCGCACGTTCACACGACCGTACGCGGACGCGCCCGACGCACGAGTGAAGAAGATATTCGTTCTGATGCTATTTATAAGGCGCCCTACCACGGCTCATAGCCTGTTATCGAAGTCAATGTCAAACAATGTGTGGAATTTACTTCTCCTTCTCTCTCTCTCTCTCTCTCCCTCTCCCTCTCCCTCTCCACTCTCTCTCTCCCTCTCTCTCTCCCCTCTCTCTCCCTTTCCCCCCTCCGTCTCTCTCCCTCTACCACTGTCCCCCCTTCCTCTCGCTTCACCCCCCCCCTTTTCTCTATCTCCCTCTCTCAAACATACGATGTATGGAGATTAATGTTACAAATGATTTATGGCTCTCTAAAGGAATTCGATAACAACTAAACGAAGACCGTCTTGCAAGAAATTTGAGGCATATTTGTCACAACAGATATATATGCTTAACTTAGACACTCTGTGTCTTCTTGTCGGTTTAGGCCATTTATCTGGCGCCTGATAAACAGCATCTCTGAAACAAGTCTCTTCCTTAGAAACGGTTCCTCATCCAAAATCTCAACGTTATCCCAATCAAATTCGTGGTTATTCAGCCTGTGATCCGTGATCACGGATTTTTGCGCGGTGTTTCTTTTTATGTGATTTCTGTGCTCCCTAATGCGTGTTCTCAACTGCCTGCTAGTCTGACCGACATAAGAGGCATTACAATTTTGACATGAAATTTTGTATACAACGTTATTATGCCAATCTTTCTGCAGTGTGTCTTTAGATTAACTCCTCCCTGCTGATCACGTGCCACAGAAAAATATTGGACTGGACGAATATTAGCTCTAATCAATCGTTCTTTTTTGGCAATGAGCCAATTTAATTTCTTATCCAGTCTGCTACTTTCACTCACAAAGTGGAAACGAAGAGACCTGTTTTGTCTAGCAAAAAACTTCGTTTCCACTTTTTGAGTACAATACTTTGTGAATACTTACATTAGAGTAAAGAAGGATCCCACCAGAAGAATTATCAACAGTTTGCATGAATTGCTTACAAGGTGGAAAAACTTAGATTATATATCCGATACGACATACAGGTCGTTGAATTGTTCGGAGGGAGTACTGCCGAGTGCCTATGGGCTCCCTAAGATTCACAAGTCGGGCTGCCCCCTGCGAATCATCGTCTCCTCACTGAACACGCCGCTGCACCGTCTTGCGACGTTTCTCCACAAAATCATATACAAGTCGGTCCCGGCGGCGGACAGTCATGTGGAGAATAGCTTTCGACTGGTCAACAAACTCGATGGAACTTACGTTGGTGACAATTGTGAACTTATTTCACTGGATGTGGTCTCTCTATTCACTAACGTCCCATTGGATTTGGCAGTCGACGGCATAGCCGCGAGGTGGAATTTCATAGAAAATAACTGTACGATACCGCGCGTGGAATTTTTGGGGGCAGTCCGGCTTGTTCTTCACTCAACTTTTTTCACCTTTGATGGCATAATCTATCAACAAACCTTCGGAGCACCCATGGGTTCTCCGCTGTCTCCCATAGTAGCCGATTTAACCATGCGCGATTTGGAGAGCAGGGTGATAGGAGACCTTCCTTTTGAACTCCCGATCTACGTACGCTATGTTGATGATATCGCGTTGGCCGTCCCTCCCGGGACGAGCCAGGCGATACTAAGACAGTTTAACGCGTGTCATAACAGATTACAGTTTACTTTGAAAAAGGGGGGCAATAGACTCGATTTTTTGGATGTTACATTCATTCTAAACCGGGGATACGTTGAATTCGATTGGTATCATAAACCAACATTTTCGGGAAGATATCTGAATTATTACTCCTGTCATCCTCTCTGCCACAAGAGAGGCACAATATTTGGCCTAATAGATAGGGCTTTCTGGTTATCACATCCAAGATATCACCAAAAGAACCTCGAATTGGTCATTGGGGTGTTACGTGATAATGGGTATCCATTACAACTGATTTTTGAAACATTTCACGAAAGGCTTAGGACTTTGTTTGCGAGAAATAAAAATAATAATTCAGGTGACGCTAACAGAACACCTGATACTAATTCGGCTAGCGTTGCATATTTTAATGTCCCATACATACCCAAATGGTCCGAGCGGTTTAGCCATGTGATCCGTGATCTAGATGTAAAAATGTCCTACACAGGTTTGAATAAGTTACGCTCGTTTATCCGCGTGCATAAAGACACACTGCAGAAAGATTGGCATAATAACGTTGTATACAAAATTTCATGTCAAAATTGTAATGCCTCTTATGTCGGTCAGACCAGCAGGCAGTTGAGAGTACTCTGCGTTGATACCACTGCTTACATAAAAAGAAACACCGCGCAAAAATCCGTGATCACGGATCACAGGCTGAATAACCACGAATTTGATTGGGATAACGTTGAGATCTTGGATGAGGAACCGTTTCTAAGGAAGAGACTTGTTTCAGAGATGCTGTTTATCAGGCGCCAGATAAATGGCCTAAACCGACAAGAAGACACAGAGTGTCTAAGTTAAGCATATATATCTGTTGTGACAAATATGCCTCAAATTTCTTGCAAGACGGTCTTCGTTTAGTTGTTATCGAATTCCTTTAGAGAGCCATAAATCATTTGTAACATTAATCTCCATACATCGTATGTTTGAGAGAGGGAGATAGAGAAAAGGGGGGGGGGTGAAGCGAGTGGAAGGGGGGACAGTGATAGAGGGAGAGAGACGGAGGGGGGAAAGGGTGAGAGAGAGGGAGAGGGAGAGAGAAGTACTCTGCGTTGATACCACTGCTTAGAGAGAGAGAGAGAGAGAGAGAGAGAGAGAGAGAGAGAGAGAGAGAGAGAGAGAGAGAGAGAGAGAGAGAGAGAGAGAGAGAGAGAGAAGTAAATTCCACACATTGTTTGACATTGACTTCGATAACAGGCTATGAGCCGTGGTAGGGCGCCTTATAAATAGCATCAGAACGAATATCTTCTTCACTCGTGCGTCGGGCGCGTCCGCGTACGGTCGTGTGAACGTGCGATGGATGAGTGTGTGAGTAAGAGTGAGTCCCCTTTCGGAAATTCCTCACTATACTCGTCATTATAGTCCACTTTTGAGTACCTCATGACATATTATGTCACTTTGTCTATCTAATGGGATATCGATAGGGGGGGCTCACGGCTTTTGCGCTACGTGCGGTAGTATGTAGATTCCCCATTATTATTTATTGTATTAAATTTACTGAAGAAGGTCCAAAGAAAGGACCGAAACGTTTAGATTCAATAAATTTGTTTTTCCAACAAGTTTGTTTTTAATATTTGCGTACCTACACTCTACGCGTGGCTCCATATAGCCTCCTTTTGAATTTGTAATTATATTGTTTTTTTCGTGTTTACTCGAACGAAGAAAATGTTTTTGGAAATTTAAATATTCCGAGTAATAATTTTTGTAAATATATTCATAAATTGGAAGAAATCTTTGTAAAAAACTTTGAAAGTAATTGTTATAAAAAAAATTTTGGGGCTTATTTAAATCAACGTGCACAAGAAATATTTTTTTAAATACCATGTCCAGCGTTTCCGCTTGTTTTTCTCACAAAATTGTTTTTACGCATGCGTATTTATTATACATTGTCACAACATAATAAAGCATGTAAAACTATTTCCAGAAAGAACAGAAAACTTTTAAATATTTTATACTTATAAATGTATTTTTTTCATAGTTTTAAATATTTATATGCATGATATTCCTGCGTCTTTTTATATATAATGTATTGCGTGTGTTTATTACTAATATTTATTGTTTTTTATAACATTTTTATTGTGTGTGTTCTATATTTTTAATGCTTTAATGTCTTATGCGTTTAAGTTTCTTAATATTGTGTGAGTGTGTGTATCTCTATTACTTTTTGTAATTACGTATAATAATTAAAAAAAATTTTTTTTTATGTAGATTGCGACAATAATTCTCATGCCAATTTGGAATAATAATTAGTAAATATACAAAGTGGTAATTAAAATTAATTTTATCTCATTTTTTATAAAAACATTATTTATAGATTATTACTATATGTATTTTTACTATATAATATGTATTATAATATTTTTAATTATTATATAAAGTCTCTTTTGCTCTTCTGAGGTTCTTTCTTGTTTGTATCGAGGTGGATCGAGTAGCTGAGGTACAGACAGGTAAAGAATTTGGAAGAAAAAATAGAGATATTAGGTATATATATATATATATATATATATATATATATATATATATATATATTGTTATATATATATATATATATTGTTATAGCCCTAAAAGCTATAACTATAATTATTAAAATCATATAATATAATTATTATTAATTTAGTATATATTACACAAAAATAAGTAAGACGCATGCTTGCAAAAGCGCTGAGGCAATAAGAATTTCGGCAAACATACGAAATCAGAAAAACGAGACTAACGCTGAGTAAGCACTGCGCTTATTAAGAAATTACCAAAATCGCAAGCAAAGCGTTCCATTAACCTCCTTCGCTTGCGACTGGTAACCCAATTATCTATATATATAAGTGCCGTCCGTCTGTCTGTCTGTATGTCCGCGAACTCCTTCCACATTTGTGGACCGATTTTTGTGAAACAGGTACCAAAATGTTGCAAATTTTTCGGGGGTGGCTGCTATGGGGTTTATTTTCATTTAAAAAAAAATTTTTTTTTTCTCATAGAGGAGGGTATGTTTTGCTGAAAATAATTTTTTTACAGATTTTTACGCCATTTACGCCAATGTGTTTAGGGTGTTCCAAAACATTAAACCAAAAAACCAATCAACGCACTTATACATTTGTTCACCGATTTTCAATAAATTCGTAAAAAAATTCAGCAAATTTTTCGGTGATGGCTACTATATGTGATTTTTTTAACCCACCCTCGCAACCACCTACGCATCCACCTACGCACTCATACATTTGTTAACCGATTTTCAATAAATTGGTTACAAAATTTCGCTAATTATTCGGGGATGGCTACTATATGTGATTTTTTTTGTTTTACACCTTCACCCACGCACCCACCCAAGCAATCACATATTTATTAACCGATGTTTTCGAAATTGGTAGTAAAATTTTCGATATTTTTAAGGGATGGCCATTATGGTTATTTTAAAGTTTTGCCCACCCACGCAACCACCCACGCACCCACCTACGCAATCATATATTTTTTCATCGATTTGCATGAAATTGGTAACAAAATTTATCAAATTTTTCGGGGATGGCTATTATATGTGATTTTATTTAACAAACCCTCGCAACCACCCACGCACCCACCCACGTACTAATACATTTGTTCACTGATTTTCACGAAATTGGTGAACGATTCGAAATTGGTATTAAAATTTTCAAATTTTTAATTTTTTAAGTTTTGCTAACCCACGCAACCACCCACACACCCACCCACGCACTCATAAATTTGTTAACCGATTTTCATGAAATTGGTACCAAAATTTCGAAAATTACTCGGGGATGACTATTATATGTGATTTTTTTAGTTTTGTCTACTTACGCACCCACCCACGCACCCACACACGCATTCACACATTTATTAAACGATTTTCACTAAATTGGTACTAAAATTTCGCAAATTTTTCAAAGATGGTTACTGTATGTGATTTTTTTTAAGTTTTGTCTACATACGCACCCACCAACGCACCCACTCACGCATTTACAAATTTATTGACCGATTTTCAAGAAATTGGTAGCAAAATTTAGCAAATTTATTAGAGATGGCTACTATGTGGTTTTTTTTAATTTTACACCCCAACTCACCCACCCACGCATCTACTCACGCGCGTGCGCATTTAAAAAATGTTATTTTATGTTAAAAAACTTTATAGTTATAAAAGAGAAACATATAATTTTAATAAAATCATCTTTTGGTAGTGGCGTGATTGTTAAATGGTGTTATTAAGTAAGAGCATTTATTTATTAATGTATTGTTTTTTTTAAATCGTAAAAATTTTTAAATTATTTTGTTCAGTGAGATTTTGCAAAAATCACCCCTTAGAGGTGATGAGTTTTATTTACATGTCATTTCAGAAATGACTATCTATCTATCTATATCTATATATATAAGTAGCTGGTTTCACATATTAAATGTCATCATTGATCAAACGAATACAAATCAATTTGAAAATACAATCATGGAAGAAAATAATATACCGAAAGAAATAGAAAAAGAAATTGAAGAATTTCTAAATGGTAAATATAAATAATAATTAATTTATTTAAATAAAATAATATTTTTTTTTTTAAATTTGTTAATTGTTTTATTTAAATTAATATATTATCACATTAACATATAATCTAATATATTTTTTAATTAAAAAATTTCAGTAATTGAAGATGATCAAATAAATACAAATCAATTTGAAAATACAATTGTGGAAGAAAATAATATACCGAAAGAAATAGAAAATGTTCTGATAAATGAAACAAATGGATTTGAAATTAAAAGTATAACGATGAATCAATTAAAATATCAACAGAAATTGAAGAATTTCAAAATGGTAAAAATATAAACAATAATTAATTTATTTAAATAAAATGATATTTTTTTATAAATTTGTCAATCGTTTTATTTAAATTAATATTATTACATATATATAAAGATATAACCTAATCTATATATATAAATAAAAAATTTCAGTACTTGAAGATGGGCTAGATCATGTATTAATAATGGCATTAGAAGAATTTGAAAAACGAGAGGAGCTAAAGAAGGAGGAGTGTATGAAGAATGAATTTAAAGATAAATTTCAGAAAAAAAATAAAAAGCGGAAAGAAGATAATAATGACAATGATGAAAAAAAGGATATAAAATTTAAAAAAATATAATTTGGTATAAAATAATTATTTAAATTATTAAATATGTGTATTTTTTACATGTTTAGATATTTAATAAAAATTATATATTAAAAATTTTTATTTGTTAATTATTATTTAATAAAATTCGCTGCTTTTTAAATTTCTATACGCTAATTTAATTATTTTTTCAAAATTAATAGAATAAATATTACAACATTTGTTTGAGATATGCCCAAATATAATATTAATAATTAAATTTTCTACAATTTGCAATATGGGATACGTAACAATAACAGTAATATTATATGTAAAAATTATAGTTTACAAAAATTAATTTAAAAAAATTAATGAACTAACATCATAAATAATAAAAATAACAAACAATAATAAAACTAAAAAACTAATAAATAAATAATAAAAAAAATAATATTAATAATATTAATAACAATAAAATATTTATTTAATAATAAATAAATAATAAAAAAATAATATTAATAATATTAATAATAATTTATTTATATAAATAAATAATTATTTATTTATGTAAATAAATTTTTGTTATGTTTTGTGGCGGGAGAGAGAGAGAGGAAGAAGGAGGCTAAAGGGAAAGAAGATATATTTGAAAAAAATTAATTATATAATATATTATTACATGCTAATATAATTAATAATTGTATTTCCGCGTCCGCGGCCACGTTCGCGTCCACGGCCACGGCCACGTCCGCGTCCGCGTAGTCGGCCTCTTCCGGCTCTTGCCCATCGAGCTTTCTGTTTTACCGTAAAAAAATTATATTATTTAATATTTATTTTTATTTATTATTCTTTATTATTATACTTACATTGCAATGAATCCTTTAAAAAATCTTCTGGCGGTATCACTGCAGGCTGTGGATCGTCAGCAGCCACCACCACTGCAGGCTGTGTATTATCGTCAGCAGCCACCACCATTGCAGGTTGTGTATTTTCAGCAGTCAACACCACTACGGGCTGTGGTTGTTGTTTGGCCAAAGCAGCGGCCAATTGCCGCTGTAACTCCTGCATTTCCGTCTTTAAAATATTATTTTCAGCGCTAAGTTCGCGACTGATCTGATCCTAAAAAGATATATATATACATATATATATATATATATATATATATACATATATATATATACATATATATTACTCAATGGGACATCGTATATAAACATATATACAATGTCTCATTTTAAAAGTTATATTAAATAATTTCAAAAGAGTAAGTTTTATAAATAGAATTAATCAGATATTATTAAAATAAAATCATTGAAAAATGAATATTTAACGAAATATTTCATATTTTATCAAGAAAATTCATATAACTAATTTAAACAATACAATAGTTTAAATATATATATATATTCCCTAATATAATCTTCAGACGTAAGATCTCTCTTTGTATTATAGAATGTTAAGATACAAATTAAGATACATAATCTTCTCGCTTTTAATAATTCATAGTCATAATTCAACATGTCTGTAGTGGTACATCATAAACTTTAACAAAATGTAATAAGTTTACAACTTCTTGATGATTATTTTTTCATTTTTTTTAGAAATTGTGTCTGTTTAAAATATATTCCCATCATGTATCATCCCATCAAAAAGCAGTATACAGTATTTATCAAAAAGATAAAGGAATGAATCAATTGATAAATCGTGAAATATATCGTAACAAATATCTAAATACATTAGAAGTAAATTACATTAGAGACATTGCGACTAATGCGGTGAAAGAAATATATAAATATATATATTACTTTTGGTATCATTTTACTATATATATATACATATGGAGGGATAAAAGCCATAGTGGGTAAGTCAAATTTTTTAAAATATTGACTTGTGTGCATAGATGCACTTTATACAATATATAAATTGCATCTAATGTACAAGTTAATGTTCTAAAAAATTTGACACACCACTATGGCTTTTACCCCTCCATATATATATATATTAAATAATATATATATATATATATAACTTTTGATATATATTATTATATATCAAAGTAATGATTTCTTTCACCGCATTAGTCGCAATGTTTCTTATGTTTTCTACTTTTAATGTCTTCTTCATGTATTTAGATATCTGTTACGATATATTTCACAATTTATCAATTGATTCTTTCGTCTTTTTGATAAATATTTCTTGATAAATACTAATATATTTTTTAATGATGATACATGATGAGAATATATATATTTTAAACATAATTTCTAAAAAAATTAAAAAATTAAAAAATAAAAAATAAATTTAATTAAAAAATTAAAAAATAATCATCAAGAAGTTGCAAACTTATTACATTTTTTTAAGGCTTATGATCTATCACTATGGACATGTTGAATTATGACGTTAAGACTAAAAGCGAAAGACATCTGTCCCATTGCGAGCAAATAATCAAAGCAAAAATTGCTTCAAGAGCACAAAGATTATAAACATATGTTTATAATCTTTGTGCTCTTGAAGCAATTTTTGCTTTGATTATTTGCTCGCAATGGGACAGATGTCAACATTGGTAACATTTGGTACTCAACATTGAATATAAGTTAAATATAATTATATAATTATATTTAACTTATATTCAATGTTGAGTACCAAATGTTACCAATGTTGACTTCTAGACAAAACAGTACTAGATGTTACCAATGTTGACTTCCAGATAAAACAAAATGTTGTGTAAGATGTTCTTTGTAACGTTTCTCCACTGTATGCGTAACAGATGGTCTGAAATATAAAACTTGATTAAATTACAAGAAAAAGATGCGATAGAAAAATCCAGAATTATACTATATGTATTCAAAATTTTAAATAAATGTTTTGCGATAAAACATTTTAAGGTGTCTTTATGCATGGATGGGATGTATATGAACTTTAATAAACTTTTATATTAAAATGAAGAAACTTAATGAAGAAACAATAAAATTATAATTAGCCCTAAATATTGCAATTATAATAACAAGGTACGTAATGGAAGTTGACTTCTTTTAATGAACCAAGTTCACAATAGACAATAATTTTAATAAAAATCAATGTGTTAATTGTTAAAAACGATTAAAGAATTCAAATAATGCATTTCAGAATGTCATATGAAATGATATGCCTTAGGATTAATTATATTTTTCATTTTATTTGGAATTTTGTTACCATAACCTTACTATTTTTCGAAAGATTGAATTTACAAGAAAGTGCACGGAAAATATGAAAAATATATGAAAAAATATGTACGCTAATTAATTTATAATTTTATAAAGTTTATTAATGAATATAATAATGAAATAAATAAGGATTACCTTCTAGTATATGCGCAGCACCAATCTTCGAGAACTGGCGAAGGCGGGAAGGACGAGAAAAATTGAATATCACATGCACGTAATATTCGGTCAGAAAACATCATAAACAAGTAAATGCTCACGAGATATTCTTTTTAGATCTATCGCGGATCTAAAAGCATCCTCAATCACGAGGCAAGTAAAACAGAGTATGTATACTCCGTTTAACGAAAGAATGTTCACAGGCCTGCGTTCGGGACCCACGCTCTTAGCACTCTGAGTGTATTTCTGTCCTAGTTCACCTTTTCGTAAATAACAAAGATAGAAAACGACACTCTGGCTCTAAGAGCGTGTGGTTCCCGAACGCAATCAAAAGATCAGACAAAATTTCGATGAACAGTTTTCATATATACATAAAACATTTTTAAAACGTCTAAATATAAATATACTTTTAACGTCCAATAATGAACATTTTTTAAACATCTAAAATAAATATACTTTGAACGTCGAATAATGGATTCTTAAAACGTTCGTATTATGTCCATGGATGTTCGGACTAAATAAAAACCAAAACTGGACGTCCAATGGACATTGTGTGCTGTCTGGGTCGGTGCCAGGGTCGGCGTCGCTGTCGATGCCGGGGTCGGCGTCGCCGTCGCCGTCGTCCTCTTCGGCACCGGACTCGCCCTGGGCCTCGACGTCGGGCTCAGTCGTGGCGTCAATGTCGACACCGCCTTTCGCCCTGGTGCACTGCCTTCGCTTCGTGCTGTAAAGATATATTATAAGAAAAGATATATTATAATATATAATTATAATTATATATTGTGACGATTTTCCACTCTCCGTCCGAGGAGCACGAGGACGGGGGGGCTGGGCCGTCGACAAAAACCAAAGAAAGGAAATATTGTCCTTTAATAACTTACTTCCGCGGAATCAGGGGTCTTGGTCGTTCCGCGCGAGTCGCAGCAGAACGCCAGCCGACGAATATGAGAAATTATACTCGGTTTGGGCGCCAGACACGGTCTTTCACGTGTCAATTCACGATAATTATACGAACGCGAAAATTCGGCCGGAAGTTCCGCGACGGGCCGGCTGCTCGCTTAACGGTAGAGGGGCAGGGTGTGGTTGCCGCGAGAAAAGACTAATAGCTCGCACGATCCAACTCTTGATAGAATAAATTTCCGCGAGACTGATGACTCGATTGAGTGTAAAGCGAGATACTACATCACAAAAAAAAAGGAACACAGAAATAACAGAAGGCGCGTAATTGATAGCCAAACAAAGGTGATCAGATTTATTATCATAGAACAACTGTGCGAGAAGTTAGCAAATATAAATAAACTCGACTTATATTCCGAGTACACAGTGCTCTTAAAGGAAATTAAACAATGTCATAAAGAAAGATCCGATAAATCTGACCTTAACAACAGGATATAAAACGTAAATAATATCTTTACAGCAATCAATGTACGCTAGACAAAGAAGAACCGAAAGCGATAAACAAGATTGCGCGAAATACAACTAATACCAGTATTACGGTTTTGACGCGACCATCAAGGTGATAAAGATCGAATCCGGTCTATTTCGCGGATCGGAATATTTTATGCGAATTTCCACGCGATCGGCAGTTCGCAATACACGCGAGAGGTTACCGCTACGGCGAGAAGAGAGCAGAGAGAGTAATCGCGCACCTCGCCTATCGCCGTCTCGCTCGCTCTCGCGCGCGCGCACTCTCTGTCTCTCTCGGATTCACGCTCTCGCACGTGTTCACGTAAATTCTCACTCCCTGCGTATCTCCGCGCCCACGTAATCACACGACCAACAATATTCCCGATTACGCAATTAATATTTCACACTCGAATCATCCATACGGCACACTCACTTATACTTTACAATTACACGAATAATGCGCGACAAGTATGAGAAGGACGCGACGACTAGTGAGCCCCGGAGAGACGAAGTTCCGCGAAAGAACCAATTACTACGCGTAATATCGCGACAATCCTCGTCGCATGACCCCGATCGCTCTCACGAAATCGCCAAAGAAATAATATTCTCGAAGAAGCGGGCAACGCCCGTACGCAAATCAATTAATTACACTAAATCCTTGCGCGACCGGGCCAGAACGACGGAGGCTAGAAATTACACGATGGACGTTTTAGTTACTTTACCGCAAGAAGAGCAAGGGTAGCCTCACCGGACGATCCCTCCTGAGTACGTGGCAGTCTCTATCTCTTGGTTCTAGTCAGACTCTCAACCTCTGCCAGACACGTGTAGCCGGGTCGAGCGGTCGCGCCAATCTCCCGGATCTATCGGCCCGAAATCGACAGCTGGATCAATGCTGCGCACGCGGGGTGCGTACGCGATAACCAATTACGGCGCCGTGCCGTCTACCGTCGCCGCGCGAGATTAACAAGGCCGTACGGGGTTCACAGCACCCCTCGTGATGGTGATAAAATATTTTTATTCGCGCGGTATTTGCGCGGAGTTTGGAGGCCTTCGCGACCTCGCGCCGCGGGCCTCCCCGCGGTGGCCTTGTGTCCCGTCTCCGACGGAGCGGTATCCCGCGGGAGGAAAGTTATCCTCCCGGTCTGGGGCCCTTCCGGCGCCTGTAGTCGGGCGCCTCACTGGACCTCGTGTCAGTAGCTCGTCAAGGCCGAATTCCTCCGTGACGCTCTGTATTGCTTCCCTCTTTGTTGTTTTGCAGTTCTTATGGTTCTTGGTGGTGGTGTTTGTCTCGCTAATCTCTTCAACCGCGACTGTTTTCGCCTGCGACGACAACACCTTCTCTCTCTCTTTCTCCCGCGACAATATTCTCTCCCGGTCCGGCTCCCAAAAATATAAAAATAAAAGAAACAAAAACTCGTTAATAAGCTATTACTTTTCGCGGCGCTAAGTCTCTCGGGGTTCTCATTCTCGCTCGTTTTTCGCTCGCTCTCTTGGCGCGGTCGCTCGGCTTTCGCCCCGCGATAGGGAGTAGTACTCTGCGTTGATACCACTGCTTCAATATATATATATATATATACATATTATTATATATTATAATATGTAATTATATATAATTTACTTACGTCTCCCCATCTCGTTTCTCAGCTCTGCTTCCGGGCGACGAGCGACGGGCGACAGGCGGGCGACGGGCGACAAGCGACGGCTATCACTGATTTCACTTTCGGCAGTTTCGGCTTTCCTTTCGGTTCGCACACGCCAAGTCGTAGTGGTGGGGGTATAGGGGAGATCGCGGCGTATACCGAAACTCGTGACTAGCACGTGTTCTCGATGCGCGGTTGTCACACTTGGGTCACTTTTTTTTATAAATAATATTTACGACTCAATCCATTTCAAATGTTTATACAAAAAAATAGCTGTTTTCAAGCGAGCTCGAGAATTTCGAGACATATTTTTCTTTAATCAGGCAGCCGTGGCCTATAGAAATAAATAAATAAAGATATATATATATATATATATATATATGTAAATATATATATATAAATATCTAAATAAAAAAATATATATATAAATAAATATATATATATATATATATATATATATATATATATGCAAACTAACCAATTTATAATAATAAAATCACATATAACTTATATATGATTTTATAATTATGAATTGGTTAGTTTGCAATTTCCAATGCGAAAAGATTATGAATATATATACCACGTGTATTGGACTTATTTTCGAGAAGTCAGCGTAGTTCAAGCGTCAAGTAGGATAATACCACGCTGTGGACTAAGGTTCGCTCCCAAGCTCTCGCAATTTTGTTTGCAAATTTTCATATAAAATAAAATAAATTTTACACATTTATATATTTGTTTTTTAATATGCTTGATAATTTTTTTAATTTAGAACGATATAATTTTCAATATAAACTTGAGAAATAAGTAGGCTATCGAGCCAAACGCGGATATTTGTGCGTCAGATAGCGAAAATAAATTTTTTCGCTATAAGTTTTGTGCACGGGACACGAAAATTTTGCTGGGTCCGTTGTCAAGATTTTATTTATGAATAAATCTCAATTCGAGATTCCCCTTTGATCCCCTTCGACAGCCTATTTATTTATTAAATTTATAATAACGAGCCTAAAAAATTCTTGATATAATTTTCATTCAATTTACTTTTTATTCAATCTTATTATATATCTTATACATTGATCTGACCTTATCGGATAAATGTATAAAATATATAAGATTGAATAAAAAGTAAATTGAATGAAAATTATATCAAGAATTTTTTAGGCTCGTTATTATAAATTTAATAAATAAATAGGCTGTCGAAGGGGATCAAAGGGGAATCTCGAATTGAGATTTATTCATAAATAAAATCTTGACAACGGACCCAGCAAAATTTTCGTGCCCCGTGCACAAAACTTATAGCGAAAAAAATTATTTTCGCTATCTGACGCACAAATATCCGCGTTTGCCTCGATAGCCTACTTATTTCTCAAGTTTATATTGAAAATTATATCGTTCTAAATTAAAAAAATTATCAAGCGTACATATTAAAAAACACAAACATATAAATGTGTAAAATTTATTTTATTTTATATGAAAATTTGCAAAAAAAATTGCGAGAGCTTGGGAGCGAACCTTAGTCCACAGCGTGGTATTATCCTACTTGACGCTTGAGCTACGCTGACTTCCCGAAAATAAGTCCAATACACGTGGTATATATATTCATAATCTTTTCGCATTGGAAATTGCAAACTAACCAATTCATAATTATAAAATCATATATAAGTTATATGTGATTTTATTATTATAGATTGGTTAGTTTGCATATATATATATATATATATATATATATATATATTTATTTATTTATTTATTTATTTATTTATTTCTTAGTTTTTAGCTAATCAACTTGCAACTTTTTTTTGTAAAAACTGAATTTATGCATACGTTTTTCTTGCGAATAAATTCAAGAATCGAGCCATTGTGGATATTTAGGGGCCCACCTTTAAGCTGGGGCCCCCGGGACGTGCCTGGGCTTCCCGGGTTGTAGCTACGCCACTGAGTATGCGCTGTCGCGCGGTACATATTAGAGACCCTTTAATAAGAGTCTGGCCATCAGAAATCTGATTTTAGTGTTTTGATTGGTCCGCCATTTTTTCTCTAATCTAAGTGGGGGTAACTTCAGCGCAAGCGTATAATTATAAACATATTCAATTTACTGACTAGACCCGACTCCGAGTCAGCAAATCGAGTACGCTATATTATCACTAACCTCAAAAATACTGACGAAACATCGAATAATATTCGAATATTATTCGTGCAGATTTTAGTTTTTTTTTAAACTGCAACTAAATTGTTTAATATTTTCATTAATAAAATAATTGTTTAACATGTAATATATGATGTATAACATATAAATATTAACGAAAGATAGGTGCAAAGTTAAAATTTTACCATTCGATGATCAAGGAAAAAATTAAAAGAATAAAATGTAACAATTTGTTTTATTTTATTGAACTGTGCATCGCCATTGACTTACTGTCATAGTATTTACGTTTAACAATTGTTTTGTTATTCGCTATCCTCATTCTGTAAATTGCATATCTATTTGCTATCTTTAAATGTAAATTATGACACAACAAAATATGACTGTTACTTAAAATATCTAAAAATGTAGCAACTAAAAAGTTTTTATAACCACGATTGTTATTACACGATTTTTGATACTGCCTAAATATATACTCCATTTTTTTAAATAACTGAAATGTTTTATTGTTAACATAAAACAATGTGTTGTTTTTATAACTTCGCAATCGCACTAATCTCGCATATTGTGACAAATTTCGATGAGTGGAACCTAAACTTCGAATACAATGCTTACAAAGTTTTGTATTTTTTTTAATGCTTGTTACAATGTATCCAGCAATACTATATAAAATATTACATTCTACAGTATTCATTTCTTCTACTTCCTGAGCTGTTGGTTCGTACGATAGATTGGCATTTGATTCATTACGAGACTCACATTTGTGTTCAGCAATTACATCTAGGAAACCTGTTACATATCGCGCATCATCTTCTTCGTAATTAGCTCGAGAAATTGAACGCATATATAAAGAAGTGGCAATTAATTTAAGATTATTTTTCAATTGTAAAGCATTTAATGTAACATTTTTACTTCGAAGAACAGAAAAAAGATTCTCTACGCAGTCTTGCGTAAGTCTACCTGTCAGTAAGAATTGAAATTTCCTCTCACGAAACAGATAATCTGCCAATTCTAAAATAGATTTAGTTGAAATAATCACTCCCTTCTGAACAGGTTTAAAATCTCCTTTGTTACCAATATGAAGATTACTAAATATCTCTATAATTTCATTTAAAAATGAAACAGTATCTTTATATTTCTCCAAGTCTTTTGTACGCAAAGAAATGCAGCAGTGCCTTGAGGTCATAATCGTATACCATTTTACTATTATTTTAACAAAAAATGCTGTAGTAATGTATTCTGGTTTTGAATTTTCATCGGCTAAAAACTCCAAAGCAGTGCTCACTTCATGACTCAATAAATTTTTCGCTTTATTGACGCGCATTTTATCGAAATTATTCTTCGTATTGACATCGTTTATACTTATTTTTGGCGTTAATAAAAATTGAAGTTCTTTTTGTGCTAAAATTATTTCTTCGAAGTGTTTTGCTTGTACCATATCTGTTGGCAAATTATATTTACGTACAATATTTTTAGGTAGTAAGAGGAACTTATTATTTAAAATACACGCTTTTAAATTTTTTAATAAGTGGGGCACATCCGCGATAACATACAAATTACGATTAGAGTCAAATGGATGTGTGACATAATTAATACATTTGTTATACTTTCCAGCCGTAATCCCAAACGCTTTCCATAAACCCTGATTGCAGGATCCCATGTCAGAGGTAATGGAATTTACGGTAAGACCTATTGATTTGGCTCTGTGAAGTATATCAATTATTATTGGTTGCAATATAGCGCCATTAAACCCATCACTTGTAAAATAATAACCAATAATTTGTTTCCAACGACATGCAATACCGCATAACATAAATACCATAGCGTGTGACGCTATACCTGTATGTTCTGGTAAAGTTACATCACCAATGTAACTTTGAGAAGAATTATCAAAAAATTTCCCTGATGAAATGCTGATTTCATCATATACTAAACAACATTCTTTATCAATTTCGTTCCAATTCGACACCTTCAATTTTAAAAAATTGAAAATATCGTCCGAAATTCCGCTTTCAAATTTAAAATTTTCTATTTTTCTTCGTAACGTTCGAAGTCCTGGCAAAGGAAATTTCTGACGACGAAGTTCTTCGTAACCGGTGATGCCACAAGAAAACCTTAATTGAAGTGCTTTCATAATCGATTTGTTGCTCCATTTCTGTACTCTTTTATTGTTCTTTAAAACTGCAATTTGATCGTCAGTGAAGATTTCTTGTAGCTTACTTAACAGAGCTGCATAATTAGATTGATTTTTTTGTTTCTTTCTCAATTTTAAGTCATGTCGTGCAGTAAGCATGCATTTTTTAAATTTTCTTAGTCTGACATTCTGATTTTTAATTATACGTGATTGTTCACATATAATTTGTTTCTGTTTTTTTATTGTACACGACATGTTTTTAAATTCACTATTTTCTTTTTTACTTTTGGCACTTTCTAGTTGCACTTCATTCTCGCAATCGTTATTTTCTTCTTCATTTTGAATACTTTGTACTGATACATTATGTTCGTAAACACAACCTACCTCATCATTCAGTGAAGCATGTCTCATGTTTTCACGGTAACTTTTCTGAAATCAAATATTTAAGATTTACCATTACTAATTTACAATTTTTAAATAAACATATAATGTTTTTCCATAAATTTGCATCTGCCTCTTATATGATTTTGATTTTTAGAACTTACGATCTTTTTGGCTTCACTTCCGAATATCGTTGGCACAGCATTTATCTTAAGCTTTCTTTTTTCGTCAACTCGGTTATTTTCCCACATATCGTGTGAGAAATGTACCTGAAATAATAAATAGTAAAATCTTAAATATTTTATTTTAAACAAGTCACGATGAAAACATCGAACATGCTTCATGAGGTAGATTGTGTTTAGGAACATGACCTGTCAGTTCAAAGTGTCTAACAATTGCGATAACCGCGATTAGAAAGTGTATAAAATAAAAAGAACAGTTGAACTTAAAAACATGTCACGTGCAAAACAAATTAGAAAATGATAAACTTAAGATATAGAAATCATGAGTTAAAGACATAAATAATTGATTATTATAAATAATCTGCTATAGTTTCTTAATAATGTCTAGGTATGTCATTTATATGTCAGTGAAAAATAGATTCTTATACACAATTGTATAAATAATCCTGAACATACTTCACACAGAAATGATCTGTCAGTAGGTATCCACTCTTTTCTATTAACATTTGCTGCCCATTGAGCACGCCGAACTGGATCTCGGGGAAAAATTTTCATTACAAAACCCTTTTCGTCAGAATTTGTGCAGTCAGGAGCTACACAACCAGTCATATTGCTGAAATATTCAACTATATAAATGATTTATAGATAAATCAGAAAAAATAACATTTATTATTACATGTAATACATACTGGATGAATTTAAAATTAATTTTGAAGTTTTGATTACTGATGACAGTAAGTTTAATTTATATCTTAAAAGTAAGGTTATATTGTTTTATACAGATATTTTACAATAGTGTAAAATTAAAAATACTTACCTAATAATCTGAATATAAAAATCCTCTAATAGATAATGTATATATGATTCTCGAGAATGTGTTCTTATTTTTTCAATTTTTTTTTCAATTACTGATGACACTGATTCAATCGTTGATGCGGACGGACGATGCAGACTGAGGTTAGATGATATCACGTGATATTACTACGTCATTAGAGAAAAAATGGCGGACCAATCATAATGCTTGAAATCGAAATATCGAAATACGTGATGATGGCCAGACTCTTATTAAAGGGTCTCTAGTACATATTGCTTGTACGTACGCACGCGAAAGCAATGGACAAGTCAACCGTGATAACCACACGTGTTGAATAGGACAAAATTGTGATAGTGTGATAGTGTGATAGTGTGATAGTGTGATAAACTAGTCTACTTTAGAGTAACTAAATGGGACGAAAATATGATGCAAAACATTTGCCGATGACTCGCCGCAGAGTTTCCTTCAAGAAAGGCTGGATGAAAAGGTATGTTTTTGTTCAAGAATTATTATTACATGTACAAATAAATGCATGATATATATCAAACAAATACGCATATAACAAACAAATAGGTAGACGAAAATGGGGAAAGGAAATGAAAGAGAATGAATGAGTGAGTGAACGAGCAACTGGCTGTTGCCGTAAAACGATATATTGATTGATTGCATTGATCACTGATTGATAGAATACTAAACATAAAGTATAGAGAGAGAGAGAGAGAGAGAGAGAGAGAGAGAGAGAGAGAGAGAGAGAGAGAGAGAGAGAGAGAGAGCTTTCTTTTTTTACTTTTCAGAAACTAGTGACATTCAATGCAAACGATCAATTATATATCTCTTTACGACACATACAGTCCGGAAAAAAAATTTTTATATATAATTATATATAAATAATTATATTATTATACATAACTATATGTGAAATATGTCCATTTTGCGATTACATGTATAATTTTATATATTTCTATATAATTTTATATTGTTATATATAAAAAATTTTTTCCCTGGAGATTTTACATTGATTAATATTTTTTTTTACCCATTCTTGTCTGTCTACATGCTTGTTATTGTGTTGTATGTGTATCATGTATAATTTGCATTTGTATGTGTGTTGAGAAGATTGGAATAGATAAAATGTTATTACTTCATATTTCTATACTATAAATGCAGCTTTTTTTAAATATCTGAAATAAATATTTTCTGGAAATCAATAAAATATATTTCTCCAAATATTTTAAATTTATCAAAATATTTTTAATTTTACAATTAGGCTAATATGTTTTGCATTATTTTATCTATATTTATTTTTTTCATAATAAAATTGATTTTATTGAACAAATAATAAATAGTAAATAGATAAAATATAAAATATCTGAAAGAATATATTTGTATTAATTTAAATATTTGTGAAATCTAAATTTTGTTTAAATTGATTTTCATACAAATTTTATTTCAGAAATTTTATTTAAAAAAACTACATTTATCAGATAGAAACATGAAGTAATAAAATAATCTATTCCAATCTTATTCACACACACATACACACACACACACACACACACATACACACACACACACACACACACACCCAACTTCTCATAAAAAATATTATATAAATTATATACAGGGTGTAACAGTACTCTGCGTTGATACCACTGCTT
>NW_028141491.1:0-35393 GCF_030444845.1 Prenolepis imparis | reverse complement strand
AGCAGTGGTATCAACGCAGAGTACTGGGTGCCGTTGTCGGAGAGAATGCTTGTTGGGGCCCCGTGTCGAAAAATGATGCGGTCGGTGATGGCCTGTGTCACGGCGTCCGCGGTGGCCTTACGAAGGGGCACTAACTCTACCCACTTCGTGAATCGATCCTGCATTACGAATAGCTAGGTGTGTCCGCGGCGCGACCGCGGCAGTGGACCAACAAGGTCGATGGTCACCTGCTTCCATGGGCGGTCGATGTTAGTCGCATGCATTCGCCCAGCCGGTTTCTGTTGTAGTGCCTTATGTGCCATGCATACTTGGCACCCCCGGACATAGTTTGCGATTTCTCTCATCATGCCGGGCCAGTAATAATCTTCGGCCACTCGGGCAATGGTCTTAGCCACCCCGAAGTGGCCGGCGGTCGGTGCGTCGTGTAGTCGTCGGATGACTTCTCGTCGTTCTTCCCGGGGAACGTACCGTTTCCACTGCTGCTCCGCGGATTCGTCCTTGAAATTGAGAGAGTGTAGGATATGCCGGTATAGCGTCCCGTCCTCCAGGCGGTAATCCGGTAAGGTGGTGGGTTCGCGAGTGACGGTGTCCGTGATTCGGCGGTACCAGCGGCACGTGAGGGGGCGGGCGGCGCACGCTGTGGGGCACCGGAAAAGCGCGTCGGCTACGCGGTTTAATTTTCCGCTTCGATACTTCACGTCGATGTCATACTGCTGTAGTTCAAAGACCCACCGCCCTAATCGACCTGTCGGTGAGTCGAGATGTCGCAGCCATTTTAGCGACTGGTGATCGGTCACTACGGTAAACGCGTAGCCTTCGAGGTACCCCTTCATGCGGCGGATGCCCCAGACGATCGCGAGGCACTCGAGCTCCGTGGCGCTGTAATTCCGTTCGGCGGTGTTCAGCGTTCGACTGGCGTATGCAATTACCCTCTCGCCTTCCTCAAAAAACTGGGTTAGTACGGCCCCGAGGCCGTTCGCGCTGGCGTCCGTTTGTAAAAAAAATCGGCGGGAAAAATCCGGACATGCGAGTACGGGCGCCGCGATGAGTTTCTGTTTAAGCGCGCGGAACGCGGCATCCTCCGCGTCCCCCCAGCTCCAGCGAGCGTTTTTCCGCGTAAGTTTTGTCAACGGGGCGGCGACGGTCGAAAAGTCACTCACGAAGCGACGATACCACGAGGCCATCCCGAGAAATTGGCGGACTGTCCGCGGGGCGGGCCAATTAGCGACGGCGCTGACTTTTTCCGGGTCGGTACGTATGCCGCGATTGTCGATAACGTGGCCGAGATACGTGAGCTGCTCGACGCAGAATTTGCACTTGTCCGGGTTCAGTCGTAGCTTTGCTTCGCGTAGGCGGCGGCAGACTTCTCTGAGCAGTGAGAGGTGTTCGTCAAATGAGCGGCTAATCACGATTATATCGTCCAGATAGACAAAAACGTGCGGTTCTAGTTCCGGTCCGAGAATCATGTCTAATAAGCGCTGGAAGGTAGCGGGCGCGGAATGGAGTCCGAACGGCATGACCTTGAAGTGAAACAACCTTCGGCCGGGAACCGTAAATGCAGTAATTGAACGGCTCTCCGGTGACATAGGGACCTGCCAGTACCCGCTCTTTAAGTCGAGGGTCGTGAGGTACCGTGCCCCGCGTAGCTTATCTAACGTCGCCGTAATTTGCGGTAGGGGGTACGCGTCTTTTTCTGTTACGTCATTGACTCGGCGAAAATCGACGCAAAACCGATGTTTGCCGTCTTTCTTTTTGACGAGGACGACCGGCGAACTCCAGGCGCTTCGCGAGGGTTCGATGATCCCCGCGCGCTCCGTCTCGGCAACCTCGTTGTCAATGATGGCTTGCATAGCCGGGTTACGGGGTCGGTACCGTTGCTTGATCGGTGTGGGGTCCGTTAGTCGGATACGGTGGTGTGTAACGTCCGTGGGACCTTGTATCTCGTCGAACGCCGCGAGTTCGGTCCGAAGGAACGTCTCGAGACTCCGAGTCTCTTCCGGTGTTCGGATGTCCAGTCCTCCCGCCGTACTGCATTTCGGGCGGGGGGAGGTCCGGTCGGGCCGCGGTGAGGGAAGCGCGAGGCCGGTTTTCCCCCATAAATCTACCCCGATTAAAATTTCGCTCTCCAAGGTCGGAAGTATGGAAAACTCGTGTTGGTAAATCCGCCCTTGTATGCGTATGGGTACCGTAATGGCGCTGGGCACCTCCGTATAAGTGCCGTCGGCGAGTTGTACGTGACCGACGCCCGTCGATTCTTGGTCCCCCACGTCCGGGCGGCGTCGGCGGTCGCGGTGTTGAGGAACGAGATTTCGGATCCTGAATCGAGCAGGGCCGTGTACAATCGGTTATTGATGCGGACGGTTGCGTGAGGTCGTGGCGTAAACTTTACGTTGCGGAGGTATCGGGTCGAGTGTCGGTCCGTGCGACCTCGGCCCCCTTGCCGTTTCCCGTCGCGGATGGGTGGCACTGGTTGGTTAGCACCCCGTCGCGCCCGCACTGGGAGCAGAACTTTTTGGCGGGTCGCCGACAATCGAAGCAGGTGTGTCCGCGTTGCTTACAACGCCAGCAACAATCGTCGCGGTTGTAGGTCGCCGCGACCATCGGTTTCCCGATCGCGTCTTTACCGGGTTGGCGCAGGTCGTTGCGCTGACGTTCGATGTCCTCGAACTCCGCGGTCCGTTCCTGCAATTCGCCTAGACCGCATACGTCATCGATTCGAACGTACATTTTGCATTCGGGGTTCATGTTATCATAAATGTGCTCCAGCTGCTCCGCTCGGGAAAACCCGCCGGCACGACGCATAAGCGTCATCATGACCGTGGCGTAATTTGCAAAATTTTCGCCGCGTTTTTGCCGTCGCTCCATAATTTCCCGGCGGAGCGTGGCCCGGTACCGTCGCGGCAAGTACTGCGTTCGGAAGTCGCGAACGAAATCCTCCCAGGAGTCCCAGTCCTCCCGCGTGTTACGATACCAGAGCAATACGTCCCCTTTTAATAATTCCGGTAACGCCTTCTCGGTAAACGCGGGCGTTAAGCGCCTGCTGTTCTGCTCGGCCGATGGTCGCCGGGCGCAGCCTTCCGGTCCGTGGTCGACCGGGAACGATGGGGTTGCTATCGTTACAATGTATCGTACTGGCATAAAGAAATAGAAGTTGATTGAGATTACCATGTATATTGTGTATAAATTGTTGAATAAATATCTCTGAAAAAATAATGTAGGGCATTACTTTTTGAGCAACTCTAGTATACAATGTCCTCATTCTGTACCTGTAATGTAAAACATATTTAAATCATTAGAGTACGTACATATATACAAAATATACTATTTCTTTATTTTATATTAACAATTATATACTTATGAAAGAAATAGTAGGATGGCAGCGTAACAAGAAAGTAATTATTATGAAAGAAATATATTTCTTTCATAATAATTCTTTCAGCAAATAAAAGCTAATAATAATAAATAATGTAAAGATAATAATGTTATGAATGCTATGTGCTATAAAAATGTATATAAATTCTTTATTATAGCTCATATCATTTATAGCACTATTATCTTTACATTATTTATTATTATTAGCTTTTATTCGCTTCCTTATTTTACATCAATAATTATGTACTTATAAAAGAAATAGTAGGATGGTAGCGTAGAGCATGAAAGTAGTTATTATTATGAAAGAAATAGTAAAATAAAATGGTAACGATACATGTGATATGCAATATACTACATACATGTGATATGCAATACTACTTATATGTGATATACTATATTTTTTTCATAATAATATAATAATAACTATTTTCTTGTTACGTAACCATCCTATTATTTTTTCATAAGAATATAATTGTTAATATTGTTATAAGAAATATAAAATAAAATAATTACTTGATTCTTATAAATCTCATCTTCTTCTTCTATCGATTATGACCCTCTCGCTAGACTTCTCTTATAATAAATAAAAACGAGCTAACCGCACACTTAACCTATGTCACATGTCACATATTACATACACGTTATATATATATCCCGGAACATTTAACCTATAAGCACACATCTGTCTGTGGTAAACATTATGAAGCACTAGCGCCCTGTACCAAAAGCTGGAACTGTACAAGAATCGCGCATGCGCACATTGGGGACTTGCGAACGATGACGACGTGGACGTTTCTTACAAGAAATTTTTCATATTGAAACTTTGCATCGTGATATCTTCATTTATAATGAACGTAGAGCAAAAATAAAGACACTTTCCTTATTTAATTCGACCTCAATCTTTCGATGAAGACTAGTAAAAACTCGATCGCTTCAGCCGTTATTGAGCATCCGAAATCTATGATTACCTCAACTGTTCGATTCGCGTAAAGATACACGGTGCCTCGCTTCTAAGGGGTCGGCTTCGCCCAAACTAGGCGCGAGACACTACCGTGTCTCTTGATGGTCTTATATTTACGGGTGAAGTATTACAACGCGTATTTATTTCGTGCTCTATTGTGGTGGTGCACGTTAAGGGTTCCCCTTCTACATGAAATATGTCTTGGTATTCTTCACAGATATTTAAAAGTGCCCTGTGTTCTTTATCGTTTAGAGTTTAGATGGTCGGTTCGTAATAATTTGCAAACGCGGTTCTTCCGTGGTTCTTCTAGCTTGGTTAATTTGTCGCTAATTATTGCGTTTATCCCGGTTGTAGTGTCTCGTTCGATTTCTTCGATGGTCACTGTTGGTGTTTCTATTTCGACCTCCTCGTCTGTCGTGTTTATCATACTGATCGGGCAAGTGAAGTCGATCGGTTCTACTAGCGCATTTCTGATGTATATACCGGGGGCGGTTTCTGCTGCTTGAACTATGCCTATTTTATTTATTTTCGTCGCGTAGGTTTAAGATACCTTTCCCTAGCCTTAACTGTGCTTTCTCGAAATCGCAGACGGTGGAATGTTTTTGTAGGAAGTCGAATCCTAAGATTCGGTCGTTTTCGATGGGCATATCGTCTTTTACCACGTAGAACGCGTGTTTTATTTTATGGTCACCTATCTTGATTGTAGCTTTCCTATGGTGTGTACCTTGTGTCCCGTTATTCCGGTGAGTGAAATATCGTCTTCATGGATTAAAGTATCATCTTTTAATTCCTTTAATTTTATTAATGAAGTGGTTGCTCCTGAGTCGCACATCATTTTTACCCTCCCTTGTTTTGCTTCGCGTATGGGTAGTGTTACTGTAGGTAATCCTGGTTCGCCTCTTATGTGTGCGACGCGGTATTCTAGCGCCCTTTTTGGCGGGTTTTTCTTGTCTTTGCTTTCGTCTTCGCTGCCACTATTGAAGTCGGTGCTCTGTTTTCGTTGACGATTCGCGCTGCTCGCATGTATATTTGGGGTGTGATTTTAGGTCTTCGTTTTGTTTTTTATATCCGCTAATTTTAGGTCGTTCGTTTAATTTCCAACATTCGTTGCGGTTGTGCCCGGATTTCTTGCAATTATTACAGTACTTAATGATCGCGTTTACTTGCGATGGTTTCTCAGGTTATGGGAGCGCGAACTTGAAGCTACTGCGGCAGTCGCGTCCGTAGTGTCCGTTTTTTCCGCATTTGTGACATTGAATCCGCGATGCATGCGGGTGCTGCGAATACTTTGATTCGTGTGTTTGCTTATCCGCGGCCCTAGGGGACTCGAGGAGTTTTTCGTCTTCGCCGGCGCCGGTTATTGCCTCTTGTAGAGTTTTAAATCGTTGCGCCCGTGCGAGGATTTTAAGGTCATGGCGTAACCCTATTTGGAAATTTATGAGTGCTTGTTCCTTTATGGTTTGCTGTATCCCACATTTATTTTCCGGGATGTAGCCCTTTCTCTCAGTTATTGAGTCGTATAGTTTCATTGCTAATAGGTCGACGCGTTGACCGAATTCTTGTGTGCTTTCGTTCGGTTGTTGTTTTAGTGAATTGAACTCTAATTGTAGGCTCGTCGTGCTGCGTTTGGATTTATAGCATGACTCTAATTGTTCCTTTAATTCTTCGAATGTTTGAATATCGTGAGTTTCAAAGTCTTGCATGGCTTTTCCGTCTAATTTTGTGAATAAGACCTCTTGAATTAAGGATTCTTCGTCCTCGGGGTTAATTTTTTTCATGGCGTAAGTACATGCATTTAAGAATTTTTTGAGTTTATGAGGCGTCCCATTGAATTCGGGAATCATGGCGCGTGCTTCCTTTAGGGCCAGATACCTTGAAGGGAGACTTCGTCGGTTCCTAACGTCATTTCCTGATCTTCCGTACGTATAGGTCGTGTCGAGGTAACGGTCTGTATCTCGCGCATTTTCTAATTGGTGTCGGTTCGATGTTTGTTGTGTCTCTCGGTTATTCGTGGGCTGGTCACGTATCTGGGTGCGTAATCGGTCTATTTCGTTCTGCATTTCGCGTTGCCCTTGTATGAGTTCAACAAGTAGGTCATTTTTTGGACTGAAAACAGGACGTCCGGCGTCGGCATCATGCTCGGCGGCATTAATTATAGATCGTAGTCTATTGATTTCTCTGTCTATGTCTTCAGTGGGGACCGCTCCGCTTCCGTGGGCGTGAGTTTCGTCTCATTTCGTTTTCGTGGCACGCGCTTATAATACTACCGTCGGATACCGGCGAATAATTTCTTCTTACTGAAATTCCGTTGCTAGATGCGCGGCTCGCGGGTCGGTCTTCCTCGTTTGTATTGTCGGCGTCAGGTGGTCGCACGTATTCTGCTGTTTGTTCGGTGTCGGGGTTTGGATAGTATGCGCCTAGATTCCAACGCGAATTACTACGAATATTCCGGTCTGTCGGTTCGACTACCGGTGCGGGGTCTACGACGCGGGGTTGAGCCGGGGAGCGGTCAGGCCTGCTCCAGAACCGAGGTCTGAACGTTACGCGTTTTCTGAGTCTTGCCGACATGAGGTTATCTCGCTAAATTTTTTTGCTACGTTTGCGGGGTTACTTCCCCGTCTAGTATACAAGAATTTAGTTTCGCACTTACAGCAGTAATACAGCTCGCATTTTCGATGTATTTCGTGTCAGCGGCTAGTGTGGTGGTCCCAGGTTCCGTGGATGCTGTGGCGGTCTGCAGCTTGGCGGTGCTGTCTCGTCAATGGTGGTCCCACGGTGTTGATCGTCGTTTTTACGGCGATGGCTCTCGGCTTTACGTACGTTCACTGTTTTATCACTAACTGTGACAGTTCTCGTGATTGATTTTGTCAACTGATTTTCGGAAGTATTTGTCACCCCTTATCATGAGACGGTCCTTCGGTAGATCCCACCGCTGCCACCAAATTATGTTATGCCCTTGTGAAGCACAGGATAGTTAAGGGATCGTTACCGAATTAGAACTAGGAAGCTCGGGAACGTCAGGGGGAATTTCACTCCCGTTTGTGGTTTCACAATATATTTAATATAAATAGTCAGTTGTACAAAGTATATGAGCGTCTTGGGATGACGCAAATTAAAGTATGCTTACACAGTTGTTGCGTAGATCACTTTACCATCACTGCTGATTGAAGTATTTCTATGAGATTGTATTTCCATAAGGTCGTCATCAACGGGCAAATCGATATCTTTATTTTGATCGCCTTCGCCTCCGTCGCTGTCAACATTACTTGTGTCGTCGACGTTACCATGTGTATCCTCGCGCGAGTCATTACGTAAGCGTTTTTTCGCTTCTCGAACAAAGTGAAGATAACGCTGAAGTACTTCTTTATATAATTTCCATCTTTCGCCTTCATCTAGAGGAGTCGCGAGGTTAAGAATATGCCACATTTCCGCGTCGAATCGCGATAAGGGGGTTCCTGGAGTCCGTACGGTGTTATTATTATTATCGTTTTCCCCGTCAGATATCGTATTTTTTTTCTTCGGCGAGTTATCCAGGGTTATTGTAGTTTTTGTTATTTCCGGTTGTAGCTGTTGATGCTGCATTTGTCGCATTCTTTCGAGATTTTCCGTAGAAATCAGCACCATTTTTTTTGCTCTTTCCATTATTCCGTACAGCGAACAAACGGGTCTGTTTTATTCTTTTCGAACCCCGGATGTAATATTTGCAAGCTTTTTTTCACTCACCGATAAACCGGAATAATAAAGCGCCGAGCAAAGGAGCGATAAGATAGAGTAAAAACCCACCGCGCTGTACTAGTAGATTTCTCTTAGTTTTCCAGTTGTCGCGTTTTAGAGCGATGCGCCGAAGAATAGATTTATGCTTGGCTAATCGCGTCTTTTCGTGATTCTTGAGCTCTACGTTACCCTCAAGCGTATTATAAATACACTCTTGAATGCACTTAATGAGATTATTGTCGGCAGAACGTAAGAACGATGATCTTTGATTTTTTTGAGATAACATAGAGTTTTTAAAAGACAGGCGTTTCTCTCGCCGATGGAACGTCTGGCAATCTTTATCGCGTGTCGGGTGAATTTTTTGACGTCGTCGACGTCTTTTTTTGTTGTCTTTTCCCGCGTGTTACCATTATGCTAAAATTGTGCAACTGAAAAGATTCGCGTGCAAGCGCTCTCCTTTTATACGTCCTTCGTTACTGTTCTACTGATCGATCTACGAGGAACGTACACGTAATGCATCGTATCGTTGGGAAAGATACACGTACGAAATCGATATTCGTCTGGAGTCGATTGTTTCAGATCGAGCAATAAGTACCCATGAGGTCGCGAAGTAGCGTCGTGGTATGCTTCTTCTAGAAATTTTGGATCGTCGGGATATACTTGACGAGCGAGATGACGAATTTGAGCGCGATCGCGCGGATTTTTGAAAATTACTATATAATTAGCGTTGAGAGATATATCGCGTTGTCCGCGGCCTTGGTGGAAAAGATTTTGCGAGATGAGTATAACGCTGAGATTCTTATGATGACTTCCTTTGGTAAACAGATCGACGATAGCGTCACACGATGACGATTCCCTCATAAGATCGTCAATTATCACTAATTTTTGAGATAGCGGATCGTTGGAATAATCTTCCGGTCGCGGTAACCCCTCGTAAAATTCGATTGTATTTTTCTTTATTTTTAGCAAAGTATTATCATAGCTGCTCTTGTGTACATTGTTTTTTTCTTCTTCATTATTTTCACTCGTATCACATTGCAGACGTTGATACGCATCTTGCCATTCGGCGTAATAAAATAAAATTCTCTCGAATCGAACTTCGCACATGGCGGATAAATATCGAAGAAAAGTTTTTACAAAAATCGTTTTTCCGCATCCCGTAGGTCCGCAGACGATCGACGTCCAGGGATATTTCCAGCGCACGTCCATTTCGCGAAACGAACTCGGTTTTACGCGTGAGTTCATAAATAAAAAAGGTAAAAAGTAACTTAATATCAATAACTCGCGTATAAAAATACGCACGCGCATTGAATATTTTTAATATATATCTCGAGTCGGAAATAAGCTTATTAGCGTCCCGCAGAGGCCCCACCGCGGCGGCCGCATGCTCGCGCTAGCGATCTCGTGCGCATCGTGCCAGCTGATAAGCCGATGCGCGGTGCCAGCTGACGAGCCAATGCGTGTCGCGGTGCGCTGCTAATTAGCGTATTCGTAGAATGCTCGCGACAGCGTGTATCTCCAGCGCTAACAACGATGATAGGCTACGTACGTGACTGAGAGAATCTCGCGAGAAGAAAATTCGTACTTTGATTTTTACTAAAAACATAATTTTTTTTAAAAGAAAAATATTTTTTTTTTAGTCAAGTAGGTTTTCGAGAAGAGGTAAATAATTTTTTGATGAAAAGAACTTTTGTGAAACTTTTATTATTAGCAATAAGAATTACTATTAAGGCTCTTCCGTAATAAATACAAATATAAGTGATAGGGCCTTAAGAGCCGAACGCGGATGTTGATGCGTATTCCAACGAAATTTAATTCTTTAGGGGGGTTTAGGGGGGTTAGAGGGGATGTATAGAATAAAAATCTCAAGTATGAGATTATTCCATACAAGACTTGGCAGTATACCAAGCAGTAAAATTCGTGCCCTATGCACAATTAATTTAAGTCCAGCGAAAAAATTAAATTTCGTTGGAATACGCATCAACATCCGCGTTCGGCTCTTAAGGCCCTATCACTTATATTTGTATTTTTATTATTAGACTTTATTTCACGGAAAAATATTTACTTAGTTTAAAAAATAAATTATAAAGTCATAAATGTTTTAATTTTACATTTTATTTACTTTTCTCCTTATTGGTTACATTTATTTTGCTCGATTTTATCTAACAATAGTAAAATTTATATTAAGAGAATTTTTCGGGGAAAGAAGGTTTTTCAGGAAAAAGGATAAAATAATCTCTAATGAAACAAATTTTAAGAAAAAATTTTATTTAATCTTCTTACATTGTAAAAAATACTTTGTACGTTTAAAATCCTAATAATAAAATTAAAAAAGTTTTATTTCACATTTTTTATTTTACAATTTTTCACTTATTAAATATAATTAAAATTTTTCTGTTATTACAAATATTTTTTCTAATTAAGATATATCCATAATTTATATTCTATTCTATTCTGCACTATAATATATCCTTTACTTTTCAAAAATTTATATTATTTTTACAAGACAATTTTACAATTACTTATCTATTTTATTATATCTACATTTTGCTGTATAAATCGAAAAACGCGCGAAGGTGGAAGAGAGAAGCGATCGTGTGGAATTATTATATTGCGTTTTTAAACAGTTAAATATCCAAACGGAGGGAACAATGATTGTTAATAAATCTACGTTTTAATAGCACAGGCGCACATATTTTTGTTTCATCACGAGTTATTATTTCGTGAAACGCTGTACGCCGAATGGCTCTGAATCGCAGATTTATTGACGTTTCTGGAGTTATTTCTTTTTCCTCGTTTTCTCCTAACTCTCTTTCCTGCTGCACACTCTCTTTGTATTAATAATTCCCTAATACTATTAAAATTAATTAAACGAGAATTTTCAAAGTTTAGGTTATACCCTTCACTTTGCAAACTTCGTGCATCTGACCATCTGATGAGCGAACCACATACGCGTAAAATTTTGGACCGCCGGACACAAACGACTCTATATAACTAGCGAGCCCATACTTTTCAAGTTCGTTAGTCATATCGTCTAAAAAATTACCCGTGAGTGGTTCGTACTCGTGTGGATCAGCGCTGCTTACATATATACAAGAATCAGTATCATAATACAAAACGCGCCTATCTAATTTTACTAAGTATTCATACAATTTTAATCTCGCTTGAGCCGTTGTGTAAGCTGCTATTACAACATTTGTAAGATGCGATGGTGGGATCGCCTCCTCGCGTAATCGAGTCGATACATATATCACTTCATCGTTTACCGGTAATATATCAGTTATTTCGTACTGAGGGCTCACGAGTAAATTAATCAAACGTTGTTGCGTGTTAACAATTTCCGTCTTTGGTAAATTCGAACGTTGCCCGAATTTTCCCCAGAAAGAATTTAAGCATAGTTTTGCGACCGAGCGTAGACCGGAGTTTTGTGCGATGTTGTGCTTTTCAAGAACGATACCTTCTCTCTCCTCGTACTCGCGAAGATAACGCTCTTTAGCATCTTCATCCACGCATTCGCTCGACCATCCACTAGCCTCCTGTTTTAACTGTAAAAATGTATATATATAACCGGTAAATAAACCCCCTTGACGCATAGAAGGATCGTACCGAGTGACATTGTACTGCCATATCTCGCTAACCCCCGTTACAAAATATCCTTTTTCAATTGCTTTTTGTAGTTTGCACGATATCCATGTACCCTCGAATTCGCGCTCGGAAGGAATATGAGTGCACTCGGTGTGCGAAAATGTCTCGCTACAAGTGCGGCATAACGCGAATAACAATTTACCCTGTACCCGATACGGTAATACAGGATGAAAGAGATCTTGCGGAGGGAGTATTTTACAACGTATGATTCCTTCAAGTGACTCGAAATTATACCCCGGTGCCGTTCCAATTATTGTTACGCATTCCTCGCCAACGTATACTGTTGGATGTCCAAACGGGAAGACGCCTGTTTTTAATACATACGGATACAATGAACACACATCCACGTACTGTATTTTCTCGCTCTCTGTAATCTCATATCGGGTTACAGTATTTCCCGTGCGTCCACCGTAGAAGGCCTGACGAGGATCGAACGGTTCGTTTTCTACCGCTGGATGTTGTTGTAAATATCCCCGCATTTCGTCATTTTCCCGCACTTCGCGATCAAAATCACTCCCATTTCTCCGTTACCCTGTATTTCCGTCTTCGAAGACGAAACGTCGTTGCGATGGTGTGTTCGTATCGTAAATCGATTGTATCAACGCGATCCGACGAAAGCGATTTATCGCGATTAATTTGAAAACAGCGCGGACACCCATGCCAGTAATATCCGTGAAACTGGAACACGTGATGTATGGTAGTAGCGTTTTCCACTGACTCGTAATAACCGTCGACGCGAGTGCCATCGGGCAGACGATATTCCCGGCTTCGTCCTGCATGAATAATGTGATGACCGAGTTCACGCTCAATCCACAGCAGCCATTGTAGCACCTTACGCGATTGCATATTCACACTCCTATAACCCCCTGTAGGAATGATACCTATCTCTCTATCGCGCAGAAAATTTTTTCTAAAAACTCTCATGCAAGTAGAGGCAATAGTGGTGCATTCTTCGAAGGGACACACCTTTCCGCGTAGAAGAAAAATCTTCCTAAAAGCCATACAAGCTAGCCTAAGAATATCTACATCTTTGCGACAATATTGTAATATTTCTCTTTGAAAATCGAACACATAGTTCTCACGGGTCATCTCGGCATGCCACGCGAGAAATTTTTCACGTTCTCTTGTTCTTATGGAATCGGTAGAATAATAGTATACTTCAGGTAGTGGTCCGACATACGATTGATTATCGATGTATTAAATAAATGTGGAAAAATTCCTTTACCCGAAGTGTCCGTCAGACCGAAGGCCTTAGGTAAATCGGATAGACGCATCGGCATGTAATTAATACTGTCAATAAATTTCGTATGTCCTACCGTTAGTACAACTATTTTTGTACCGTTTAAAATTACCTGAGATACTAATGATGTTCGATTTTCAACGATATATTGCAAAATAAATTGTGCATCAAACGATTTGGCATTATGCGCGATACAAATTAGTCGCTTAAAATATTTCAACGGGCGCGTCGCGAAATCTACGAATTCCTGCACCGGGTTACGACGAAATATATATTCGCGAACTCCACACCATCGACATCTCACCGACGTTTCGTTTATATCGGCACACGACACACAAATTTGTTGTGCAACACAAAGTGTAGGCATGAATTTTTACACTGTCAGTACCTTGGAGCGTTTGATCCTGTCGCTTCTCAAAATCGTAAAATATAAATGCTACGCGATTTCTTTTATCACGTGTACGTTCACTCGGTCTCTCGTTTCCGCAATGTTGCAGCTCTCCATTATCATCGATAAGATCGGTATCAGAAGTGTCGGAATCGTTATCAGGAGGGATAGGAAGCATGTAACAAAGGTGATTTAAAGGTTGGAGAGAACGACACACGTTACAGTAACTCGCGCCGCATTCGTGACGTTTATTTTTATGGATTAAGCAACCGCAGCCGTTGCAAAATTGTACAATTTCGCAAATACTCCGTCGCGATTTTCCATCGTACGATTTTTGAGTGCGGTGACGCTCCAAGCATGCACGGTTAAAAAATTCACGTCTACAAATTTCGCATCTAATAGGCTCCTCGTTAGTCAACTCACACGACGGAACAGCATTACAACGAGGGCATTTATTAGAGCATCGATGTCCACCCCTATCGATGCGATAGCTTATGTTACAGGGAACGCAGTAATCTCTACCCCCTGAGCCCATACATGCACGCATCCACATTCACACACACACACACCGAGCCCACGACAACCCAATCTCCCCTCTCGGATCATCGACCAGGCGTCGTGGACTCCAAGTGCATGGGGGGAGGACAGCGCCAAGGCGCCGTGCAATGTCCAACCCCTAACGATGCCATGCCACCGGGCGTTTGAATTCAAGGTCGCCATCCTCTACCACATACGAGCCGAAGCTCTATAGGGGAAGTGGGCCCCCTCCTCCCACAGGGAGGGCTCCCCGGGACTGGGGAAACTCCCCAGACTCGGGGAGTTAATGTACCCGGCGTTACTCGGGTACGGGATGCTGTTAGCACCCCTTGCAAGACTATCCTCTTGCAAGGGGTGAGCCCTCTCGCCACGGCAAGGCCGCATCCCACGAGAGAGAACCTAACCTAACCTAACCTTTTTTTTTTTTTTTTTTTTTTTGGGGAAACGGTCCCGGCCGGTCAGGAGTACCTGCTCTCGCCGCCGAGCCCTGCCTCGGAATAAGTCCGAGCGGCCTCGGCGGCAGGTCCGCGTGGCACCCTCCGGGCTATGCCCCTTGGGTAACCACGCGTGACCTCCGCGCCGCGCCCGACCCGAGCTCGGAATACGTCCGAGTGGCCCGGGCGCGGCTACCCCCCAGGGACGCTGGGACGGAGACCCAGGCTACCCAGCCTGGGGACTCCCAACCAGCACCCTGGGGTACGTCTTGTCGCCGGGCCCCGCCTCGGAATACGTCCGATCGGCCCCGGCGACTGACCGCTGTGATCCCCTCCGGGCGATGCCCCTCAGGTTAAACCCTCCGGGCACAGCCCCTCGGGTGATCACAGCTGGTCCCCTCCCCCGCGACCCCGGCCGCAAAAAATCCCCACCCCGAGACCCCGGGAAAAAATACCCCCGGGAGAAAAAACCCCCGAAAAATACCCCCCCGAGACATCAGAGCAAGAACCCCGCGGCCCGGGCCGCAAATACATGGCGGGAGGGCAAGCGCCAAAGCGCCGTGCAATGCCCTCTCCTAACGGTGCCATGCCACCGGGCGTTTGAATTCAAGGTCGCCATCCTCTACCACATACGAGCCGAAGCTCTATAGGGGAAGTGGGCCCCCTCCTCCCACAGGGAGGGCTCCCCAAGACTGGGGAAACTCCCCAGACTCGGGGAGTTGATGTACCCGACGTTACTCGGGTACGGGATGCTGTTAGCACCCCTTGCAAGACTATCCTCTTGCAAGGGGTGAGCTCTCTCGCCACGGCAAGGCCGCATCCCACGAGAGAGAACCTAACCTTTTTTTTTTTTTTTTTTTTTTTTTTACGTCAGGGAATGTGCTAAACACATACCCTCCACCTCGGGGGAGGTGGAGGGTTATGTGGGGATGGATGAGGGCGGAAGGCCCTCTATCCGACCCACTAAACCCTGACGGTGGCCATCCTCGCGCAAAACTGGAAAACCCCCGGGTTCGCTTTACGCATGCAACCGGGAGGTTTCCTCGCGCTCGCGCGCCGAAACGCGCCCGCCCTCTAGGAAGGCCGGTTTTTTGAGGCCGACCTTCCTTGAGAGGGAGAAGTGGGGCCACCACCACTTCTCCCCCTCGGAGGGGACTGCGTGCAATGGATTATAATGGCCCCCGCCATTGAAATCCTGCAGTCCCCCGACCCCCAAGCTGTGGCTCCCTCCGCCCCCAAAAGGGATGTTAGGATTCGGCCATCAACTTAGAGGTCAACTCCCGGAGATTTCCTTCGGAAAGGAAACCTCCGTAGCGGGAGGGGGGAAGACATTCAGCTCAGAGGCCGGTGTTGTCCTCCTCCGTCCCGTTCTCTCACCAATTCTATTCTCATCTTATCGAAGGGAGGGAGATACAAGTCTAGGGCATTCGAGCGTATGCCCTTCTTCGCGTTCCGCCCCTCCTTCCTCTTCGGACGGAATCCGCATTGGGGTCCGCTTCTCTTTCTCTCTCTGCTTCTTCTTTAGCAGAAATGACCACTTCGCAGAATGTGGTCATTCCCGCAAAGGCTTCTTCTTCCTCAACCATTTTCGCGATGATCGTCGGGAGAGACAAGTCTCTCCCTACCTTCTCCACCAGGACACGGCGCTGTTCATCCCACGCTGGACAATCCTCCAGCGTATGCTGCGCCGTGTCCCGATCTGCACCACAGTGGTGGCATCCTGTCGTCGGCTCACGCCTCGCAACTCTGTGCAGGTACTCACCGAAGCACCCATGCCCCGTGAGCACCTGCACCAGTCTATATGTCAACTCGCCGTGCCGCCTCCCCACCCATTCCTGCAATACCGGGCGGATGGCCTCGACGGCCCTCAGGCCTGCTGTAGCTTCTTCGAGCCTATTCTGCCACTTGGACAGTAGGAGCTGTCGAGCCTGATTCTTCAGTCCCGCAGCTGCCTTCTGTGTAAGGATGGCCCCACCTTGTCGGATCTCCCTGCGTCTTCTATAGAGCTCCGCGTGCGATTCCGCCAAGAGTATCCATGGTGGCGATCCCGCCACGACACATGCCGCTTCACAGGCGTTGGTCCTGTACCCCCTCGCCAGTCTGGTGGCCAGTCTTCTTTGAAGCCCCTGCACAATTCTCGTGCTGCTTCTGCTGGCCACCAGACTTTCAGCCCATATGGGGGCTCCATAGAGGATCATCGAGCCCACCGCCGTCATATAAAAGCGACGGGCTCTGTCCTTCGGCCCCCCAATATTTGGCATCAGTCTCCCTAAATCGGAAACCGCCGCCCTGATGCGGGGGGCGAGGCGGCTAAAGTGTTCCTCGAAACACCATTGACTATCAATAGTCAGTCCCAGATATCTTATGTGGGAGCTGATTTCAACGCGGACTCCCCTAATTGTTAAGTGAGACTGATCTGGTCTGTTCCTCTTTGACTTGGCGAACCATATGGCCTCCGTCTTATGGAGGGCCACGTTCAGCCCCAAAGCACGAATGCGACCAACGACTATTGTGGCGCCCACTGTCACTCGGCGGGTAGCCTCCTCCCAGTCTCTCCCCCTGGCAAACACCAGCGTATCATCCGCGTAGCATGTTGCACTTATGCCAGGGAGGAGAGCGCCCCGCAACACAAAGTTGTATCCGAGGTTCCACAGGAGCGGCCCAAGTACCGATCCCTGTGGAACCCCACATCCCGTCTCCCTCCTGAAGAAAACCCCATACCGCCCCCGGTATATGATGCTCCTGTCGCGGAGGTAGTCCTCTATGATCCTCCTGATATAAGGAGGTACTCTGTGATACTCGAGCGCACTCCTTATGCTTTCCCAGGGCAGAGTGTTGAAAGCATTGGCGATGTCGAGACTCACCGCCAATGCCACTCCACCCCGGGATGTCGCCTCCTCCGAGAGGTTTCGCACCCTTTCTATGGCATCAATAGTCGAAAGCCCTTCTCGGAAACCGAATTGGCACTCAGCTAAGTTGGGACCCCTTCTCGACAGGTGCCTGACGATGCGGGCCTCAACTATCCTTTCCAGTAATTTGCCCGCCTCGTCTAACAAGCATATAGGGCGATATGCCGACGGGGATTCTGCAGGGCGCCCCTCTTTAGGGAGGAGCACCAGGCCCGCTTCCTTCCATATCTTTGGGAACTTGCCTTGCTTTAGACATTCGTTGAACAAATGTCTTAGACGGCTACCCAGGGCACTCAGTGCTATAACCCACGCCTTTCCCGGAATGCCATCCGGGCCTGGGGCGGTGTTCTTGGACCTTAGTTTTATCACCGCTCTTTTTAGCTCAAAGGCCGACACTTCCTTGTCCTCTGTCCAAAACACTGCTGGGATAAAGCTCTCCCTACGGTTGTTCCGTTCTTCACCCTCTGGGAAGAGGGCTGCCACCACGCTTTGCAGTGTTTGCGGATGGAGACTCTCGGTGATCGCGGATGCACGTGTTCGGAGCTTCTGTCTCACGATTTTGTACGGTCGCCCCCACGGATCATCATTGAGAGTCTCCATTAGCTCCTCCCAGGCTTGGGCCTTAGCTGTTTTTATTGCTGACTGCAGATTCCTCTTGATTTCCCGATACTCTTCATGCAATTCGGCCGCTTCCTCCACTGTATGCTGTTTTCGGCGGCAACGGGTATATCGTCGCCTTCTTTCATTGCATTTAGACCTTAGGTCTGCAATCGTTTGTGACCACCAGTACACCGCTTTGTCTTTGGAGGGTGCCCCTACTCTTGGCATTGCAGCGTCACAAATCTCTGTTAGTGCCTTCCTAAACCAGAGTGCTTCATCCTCGATTTCAAAAGGTCCCTGTGGTGGCTCTTCTAAAGCCTTGGCAATCGCAGCAGCCTTCAGCGTGTCTATATCCAGGCGCCGGAGCGCCCATCTTGGTTGCCGCGCATTTCTTCCCGCTTTTCGACGTTGTCTCATCTGCTGTCCCAGAGAGGGGTCACTTACAGCCATCCGGATATACCGGTGGTCAGACAGAGTCTCGATTTCTTCTACGACTCTCCACTTGTGTACCCTGCGCGTGGCCGCTGGAGTCCCAAAAGTGATATCAATCACTGAACCTCCATTGTGCCGCACGCAGGTGTACACTGAACCCCGATTTACTATCCGCAAATCGTGCTCAGCCATCCAGTCGTTGAGCGTTTCTCCCTTATCATTGTTTACGGGGGATCCCCATTCCACCGCCTTGGCGTTTAGGTCCCCCATAATGAGAACTGGATTGGGGAGCGACCTTGTAATCACTCCGCCCAGATCCTCTAAGAAGCGCTCAAACTCTCCAACGTCCCGATTGGGCGAAAAGTACACCCCAATCACCGTCATTTCTCCCCATAGCGCCGCTATGTACCCCTCTCCTTTTTCTTTTTGGGACAGCGGCGGATTTCCTGGGCTTATCTTCCCTATAATGGCAACTTGCCCCTCGTCGTCTCCCAGCCACCCGGGTCTAACTGGGGGAACGTAATATGGCTCGGCCGCCACTGCCAGGCTTATATTCCACTCCGCCATAGTCTGCATGAGTAAGTCCTGTGCCCTGGCGGAGTGGTTCAGATTTGTCTGAAGAATCTGACGATCCATTTAATTTGTATCCATCGCCTCCTCCAGGCTTTTCTCCTCTATACGGCAGCTTTGCGATTCTTCGTTCACCGCCGGGGTGGGAATTACTGCATTACTCCCCTTTGTCTTCTCATTTTCTTCGGAGAGGATGATCTCCTTCGCAGGACCTCTCTCCTTCTTTTGACTTGAGTGAGCGTTCGATTTGCTCCCCCTTGACCCCTTCTCTTGGTCAATCCCCTTTTTCCTTTGGATTGCTTGCGCCTTCACTTTACTGCCCGTCTTTTTTGCGCTGTTCGCGGCGCACGCTTGACTCCCCATTCTGTGGATTGCTGGGAGGCTAAGATCAGCACATCTGGTGCACCTCGGTTCAGCTTCACATTCCTTAGCCTTATGGCCTATTTGGCCGCAACGGTAGCACACTCCACTGCGGTCCGTCGTCGACTTGCATCGCTGTTGTGTGTGTCCGATCTCTAGACAGCGATAACATTGTAGCGGTCTGGGTCTCAGCGCCTCGACTCGTGCCGAGATCCATCCCACCAAGAGTCTGCCCTCCTCAGCCAGAATTTTGGCCGCCTCGGCGGGACATCTCACCCATATGGATCCGAGCCCCGATGGCGTATCGCGGATGTCTCCTACTTTGACGCTCTCCCTCTGGCATCCTCCTTTCTGCGCTACTGCAGCTGCTACATCTCCTTGGGTGACAGAGTCATCGAGGCCAACTATTCGCAGCTCCGCCGTTTTTGTAGGTCTAGTGACTATTACACCTTTGCCCGCTAAAACCTCTCTCATTTTCTCCTCTAGCTTGGCAGCCTTCTCTTTGCTGTCTGCTCGGGGAGATTCACCTTCGCCAGGGACTTCGTATATTATGGCCCCTGTGATGGCCCTTTTGGGTCTGAGAGATTTAATGCCCAGCTCTTTGAGGTCAATCTGGTCTTTGACCTCTGCTAGTACATCTCCCAGGTTTTTTTCTTCGCCATTATTCATCCCCTCCTTATTTACATTGCTCTCTCTCGGCATAGACAGGACCACTGCCGCCGATGATGGGGGACGAATTGTAACCTTCTTTGTCTTCGTCTCTAAGCTTTTGTTTTTGCCCTTGTCCTTTATCTCCGCCATCCTTTTCTCCTTTGCTTTGTCTGTACTCCTGGGAGCCACGGACGGTGCTAAGGCTTTCCTCATCTCTTTAACCGGAGCGTCTTTTGCTCCACTTTTCTTGCCCTTTTTCACCACCGTGATCCAAGTCTCCTCTCTGTTTTTGGCAGTATCCTGGACATCTACAGGTGGTAATGTTTGGGTGGGAGGGCTTACGTTTTGGGAGGGTATGGGCTGTGTCGCTTTTTTCCCATCCCTGGCGTTTCCAGCTTTCTCTTTATTCTTTTGGGGAAGGGTTGTTTCTCCCGCCCTTCCCTTAGTCATACCGAAGGGTGTCTTCATTGTATTTTCTTTCCCCCTTCCTTCAGTGGCAGCTTCTTTCCCTTTTGCGTTTAGGGATTGTCTGAAGCTTCTTTCGGGGAGGAGTCTTTCCTCCAGTGCATCAAAGCGAGCGTTCATCATAGCGCCCACTTGCACCATAACCGCACGAATCCAGGTTTCTTTGTCCTGTTCCGTTGCATTGTCCTCCTCGTTTCCTCTCCTCCTTTTCCTCACGGTTGGCTGGTTAGGGGTGGATAGCTCGGATTCCTTCTGTTCGAAGGGAAATCTGGATGTCCTGGAAACTTGTCCTCTTAACCATTCCAGATTCTCCTTCATCTTACTCATTTCTTTTTGGAGAGTTGCGATTTCTCCTCTCAGATGAGCATTGACTTTTTCCAATCGGCGATTCTCCTCTGTTTGCGTTCGGTTCTTCATTTGAGTGAAAGCATTTCGGAGAACATCTGCCGCCTCTCTTAGGGTCTTTTGCGTGGTTCCCTTGTAACCCTTTTTTAGGGTTAACACTCCCTGTATCGCTTTGAAACTTTCCTCTACTTGTCCTTCAAGGTCAGTTTCATTTGCAGCCATGTCCATTTCTTTGACCATGGCTGCCTCGATGACTGGTCCTATAGACCTTGTCTTTTTAGCTTCGGTCCATTGCTCATATAGCTCTTTCTCTGCGGCAATATCCAGCAGCGCTCTTTGCTGCTTGGCGTATTCCGCCATGGCTCTGGCCCGTCCAATGATTTCTTGGGGTTTTGGGGGTTTTCCCTTCTGCCCTTTTCCTTTTTCCTCTTCAGCGGCTGAGTCACTTTCGGTCATCGCATCCGTGTCCTCAACATCCTTGATATTATATTCCATGCAGGAGCCTTCCATGATCTTGTCTCCTCTCTCTCCTCCCATACCAGAGACACTGGATGCTGAGGGGGACATCTCTCTGCTTGGACTCCTGCTCCTGCTTCTATTCTCCCTCCTGCCCACAGCCGGGTTTGGACGCATGGATTGTCTCCTCGCTCTCTTGTCCATTCTTCGTTGCCTTTGAGACAGCGACATACGGCTGGCCCCGTCAGAGAGGGATTGAATGTCTGCCTCGTTGGGTGCTTTCATTAGCTCCCTAGCTTCCTTGAGCGGTAGAAGATTTTCCACCTTCATATTTACAGGCTGGATACTAATGATTCTAGGCCGTTGTACCTGTCCCATTTCTGCGTTCTCATTGGGTACTAATGTTTCATTTTGGAGAGTCCCTTCTATACTTTTTATTTCTCCATCCCGGTCCTCCAAGCAGGGGGAGAAATTGACGTAGTCCTCTTTCGTGAGCATCACTTTGCACTCTTTTTTTACCAGCGGCATGCCTTTTAATGCCATGCTTCTGGTTTTCCTTCCCGGGGAGGGACTAGAGCCACCGGAGCCTCCAGGAACTCTTAAGTTCCCGAGACTTACTGGAGTTACTCTTCCCTCGACATCTCCTTCTTCGTCTGTGGTATCCGCAGACATTCTCCCCTCTTTCGTAGAGATCTTTGTCGTCTCACTCATATTGTTAATGGTATTAGTGTTCTTCTTCATTTCTAATTTTCCCGCTGCCCACCGCGGCTCCTGTCCCCCAGGGTATACCCCCACCGGCCAAGGGGTGCCCCGAAACATGACCGGCCACACCTCAAGGCCGGGCCCCAAGTTCCCCCGGGGAGGGGACGTACGTCATCGGCCGGGGGGATACCACACCCCGGCCTGACCCCGAGCCCCTTACACACCCGCGTGGGTTTTAACGCCCACGCGGGCTTTCAGGGGTCCCGCACCTCCGACAATGCGGGTACCGCGGTGGGTGGCGCCACCCGGGGGGCCCCACGGACGGTTGGGGTGAGGACGCCGCTCCCCGTCCACACCTTGCCCGCCGTGGCGACCAGCACGTCCCCCCGCCGGGAATCACGTCCAGCGGAAGGGACCACGCCTCTCCTGACCGGCCGGTTCGGAAGGGGAAACGGTCCCGGCCGGTCAGGAGTACCTGCTCTCGCCGCCGAGCCCTGCCTCGGAATAAGTCCGAGCGGCCTCGGCGGCAGGTCCGCGTGGCACCCTCCGGGCTATGCCCCTTGGGTAACCACGCGTGACCTCCGCGCCGCGCCCGACCCGAGCTCGGAATACGTCCGAGTGGCCCGGGCGCGGCTACCCCCCAGGGACGCTGGGACGGAGACCCAGGCTACCCAGCCTGGGGACTCCCAACCAGCACCCTGGGGTACGTCTTGTCGCCGGGCCCCGCCTCGGAATACGTCCGATCGGCCCCGGCGACTGACCGCTGTGATCCCCTCCGGGCGATGCCCCTCAGGTTAAACCCTCCGGGCACAGCCCCTCGGGTGATCACAGCTGGTCCCCTCCCCCGCGACCCCGGCCGCAAAAAATCCCCACCCCGAGACCCCGGGAAAAAATACCCCCGGGAGAAAAAACCCCCGAAAAATACCCCCCCGAGACATCAGAGCAAGAACCCCGCGGCCCGGGCCGCAAATACATGGCGGGAGGGCAAGCGCCAAAGCGCCGTGCAATGCCCTCTCCTAACGGTGCCATGCCACCGGGCGTTTGAATTCAAGGTCGCCATCCTCTACCACATACGAGCCGAAGCTCTATAGGGGAAGTGGGCCCCCTCCTCCCACAGGGAGGGCTCCCCAAGACTGGGGAAACTCCCCAGACTCGGGGAGTTGATGTACCCGACGTTACTCGGGTACGGGATGCTGTTAGCACCCCTTGCAAGACTATCCTCTTGCAAGGGGTGAGCTCTCTCGCCACGGCAAGGCCGCATCCCACGAGAGAGAACCTAACCTTTTTTTTTTTTTTTTTTTTTTTTTTACGTCAGGGAATGTGCTAAACACATACCCTCCACCTCGGGGGAGGTGGAGGGTTATGTGGGGATGGATGAGGGCGGAAGGCCCTCTATCCGACCCACTAAACCCTGACGGTGGCCATCCTCGCGCAAAACTGGAAAACCCCCGGGTTCGCTTTACGCATGCAACCGGGAGGTTTCCTCGCGCTCGCGCGCCGAAACGCGCCCGCCCTCTAGGAAGGCCGGTTTTTTGAGGCCGACCTTCCTTGAGAGGGAGAAGTGGGGCCACCACCACTTCTCCCCCTCGGAGGGGACTGCGTGCAATGGATTATAATGGCCCCCGCCATTGAAATCCTGCAGTCCCCCGACCCCCAAGCTGTGGCTCCCTCCGCCCCCAAAAGGGATGTTAGGATTCGGCCATCAACTTAGAGGTCAACTCCCGGAGATTTCCTTCGGAAAGGAAACCTCCGTAGCGGGAGGGGGGAAGACATTCAGCTCAGAGGCCGGTGTTGTCCTCCTCCGTCCCGTTCTCTCACCAATTCTATTCTCATCTTATCGAAGGGAGGGAGATACAAGTCTAGGGCATTCGAGCGTATGCCCTTCTTCGCGTTCCGCCCCTCCTTCCTCTTCGGACGGAATCCGCATTGGGGTCCGCTTCTCTTTCTCTCTCTGCTTCTTCTTTAGCAGAAATGACCACTTCGCAGAATGTGGTCATTCCCGCAAAGGCTTCTTCTTCCTCAACCATTTTCGCGATGATCGTCGGGAGAGACAAGTCTCTCCCTACCTTCTCCACCAGGACACGGCGCTGTTCATCCCACGCTGGACAATCCTCCAGCGTATGCTGCGCCGTGTCCCGATCTGCACCACAGTGGTGGCATCCTGTCGTCGGCTCACGCCTCGCAACTCTGTGCAGGTACTCACCGAAGCACCCATGCCCCGTGAGCACCTGCACCAGTCTATATGTCAACCCGCCGTGCCGCCTCCCCACCCATTCCTGCAATACCGGGCGGATGGCCTCGACGGCCCTCAGGCCTGCTGTAGCTTCTTCGAGCCTATTCTGCCACTTGGACAGTAGGAGCTGTCGAGCCTGATTCTTCAGTCCCGCAGCTGCCTTCTGTGTAAGGATGGCCCCACCTTGTCGGATCTCCCTGCGTCTTCTATAGAGCTCCGCGTGCGATTCCGCCAAGAGTATCCATGGTGGCGATCCCGCCACGACACATGCCGCTTCACAGGCGTTGGTCCTGTACCCCCTCGCCAGTCTGGTGGCCAGTCTTCTTTGAAGCCCCTGCACAATTCTCGTGCTGCTTCTGCTGGCCACCAGACTTTCAGCCCATATGGGGGCTCCATAGAGGATCATCGAGCCCACCGCCGTCATATAAAAGCGACGGGCTCTGTCCTTCGGCCCCCCAGAGAGAACCTAACCTTTTTTTTTTTTTTTTTGATTCGTAGTGGAAATCCTCATGGATACCCCCGCCTCCGGGTAGAGGTCGGGTGGTTATGTGGGACTCCTTGCATCCCTTAGCCGATCCACGAATGGATCAGCCAGGGGGCGCAAGGCTTACCGCACTAAAACCACTACGGATACCTTCGCAGGCGTTATACAGGGGACGGCGAGGATGCTGGTATCCCATGCCAACTCGCCGCCCCCCCGCCTTTATCCCTCCTGAGGAAAGTGCCGCAGAAGGCGACACTTTCCCCCCCGCAAGCGCGGGTATTCGCGGTTGCGGCGCAGGGCGGTATCAACCCCACGCCGCGCCCTCCCAATTTGGGGGGCGGGGTCACAGCTCGAGTTACCCGCTCGAGCTGCCACCCCCCGCCTCCCCGGTTGGGGTTCCCCGCGGCTCCCTAAAGGTAGCCAGGTTCGACCGTCAACCGAGGAGGCCCTCTCAGGGAAACCACCCCCGGGGGGGTGACTTCCCTCGCAAAGGTTGCTCCCTCCAGCCGAGAACGCCCGACCCTGGGCGTCTTTCTCGGCGGGAGGGCGGCAGACCCTCGCTCCGTCGCGGGGGAGGACCGCGTGCAATGGGGATCAAGCAGAAGCTTGGACCCCCCGCGCCCCCCCCCACTGCCGGGCGTCGTGGCAGTCCCCCCTCCCCCAAGGGGGTTTAGGGTTCGGCCATCGACGCCCGGCGCTAACGCCGAGGTTTCTCCTTGGAGAAACCCCGGCTGGACGGGGGGCGCAAGGCCGCCCACCCCCCCGCCGGCCAACTCTTGCGAGTCGCCGGCGGGCGGGCAGGCGGCCGAGCGCCCCCGTCCCTCCTACTCGTGGGCGGTCAGCGACGCCGGGTCCGAAGGCCCGACGACGCCAACCCCCACAGCCCCGGCGGTGGGGCTCCCCCTCATCCCAAGAGGGAATTGAAGTTCGGCCACCACCGCCAGGGAAAGAGCCAGCTTATCCCCTTCCCGCCACAGGGAGGAAGGGGGGCCGGCACCCTGGGGACGAGGACCGCCCAGCCCCCGGCCGAGGGACAAGTCCCACGGTCGGCGGCCAGGCGGCCCCCGCCCCCGCAGGGGGGGAGGATCTCATCCGGCTAGGCCGGCAGAGACCCCCCCCGTTTCCTCCTATTCTCTATCACCCCTCCTTTTTCTTTTTCTTTCTTTTTTTTTTCTCCCTTACTATCCTTCACTCCGGGCTTGGGAGGGGAAATGGGGAGTACATCCCCCACCCCCTCCCATTAGTTTCATCCTGGATCAGTCCCCACAGAATTGGGGATTGATTCCTGTGTGGGGACTAGAGCCCCAAATCCCTCCTCTTCTTCTTCTTCCAAGAGAGAACCTAACCTAACCTAACCTAACCTTTTTTTTTTTTTTTTTTTTTTTTTTTTTTTGACGCTGTGGAAACCTCATGGTACCACTCATCCCCCGGGTAGGGGATGAGGGTTATGTGGGACTCCTTGTCCCCCATCACCGATACACGAATGTATCGACGATGGGGTCCAAGACCTACCTCACTAAAACCACAGCGGGTGCCTTCGCGGGCTATTCGGGGGATGGCAAGGAACTGCCGAAGCATTACTTCTTGCCATCCCCAAGCCTTTTCATCCCGGGAGAGCATCTTCCCCGAGAGGAAGATACTCTCCCCCCGCACTTATCGTGCGGTTCTTCGCGGTTGCGACGCAGGGGGACACCACCCCCACGTCACGCCCTCCCAAAAAGTTTGGGGGGCGGGGTCACGGCTCGAGTGTTCCCGCTCGAGCCGCCACCCCCGGCTCCCGGAACGAGGCTCCCTCTCTCTCCCAAAGGAAGAAGAGATTCGGCCAGCGCTCCGGGAACCCTACTCCTGGGAACTCCCCCCCAGAAGAGAGGGGAGAACCCCCGCAGGCAGCGCCACCCTCCCACCGGCGCTCTAAGGCACCGGTGAGAGGGCCGCCGCTGCCGCGTCCATACCCGGGGGACCACGTGCGATGAGGCTCCTGGCGAGCCTCTGTGGTCCCCATGCCCCCGGGCCGCGGTTCCCTCCATTAACGGGATTCGACCATTGGTCCGGGGGCGTCACCGAGGCCCTCCCCGGGAGGAGGACCTCGGCCGGGGGGGCGGGGACGGATGCCGCCCGACTCCCGGCCGCAAGGCTTTCGCCGTGCGGCCGCCAGCCAGGCGACACCCGCCCCCGCTCCCCTCCTAGAACTACTACTTCTCCGCCCCAAAAGGGGCCTTCGTTCTCCTATCGTGCGGGGGAGGCACAGCGCCCCCCGCCCAACCAATCGCCCTAATTGGCCTCCCATCTTTGTCTCCGGACGAGGGGGGCATAGCGCCCCTTGTCCTTCATCCTTCCCTCTTAGCGTACCCCGTCAGGGGGGCGTCTCCTTGTACGGCGACGAGGTGGTCCGCCTCCGCGACCCCGCCTCGGCGGGCCGCCCCCGTCGCCGTCTCCTCTATCTCGGGCCCCCTCTCGCGCCCTCTCCGCATCCTCCTTCTGCCTCATGACTGATGAGCAGAAGGAGGTTACCGCCTTCCATTCTTCCTCGCCGTCGAGCATCCGTTCCACCAGTGTCGACAGCGAGAGGTCTTCCCCGACTTTATCAGTAAGGACACTGCGCTCGTTGGCCCATGCGGGGCAATAGGCCAACGTGTGCTGCGCAGTGTCCAATCCATCCTCGCAGTGGTGGCATGCTGTAGTTCGCTCCTTCCCGATTCTGCACAGGTATTCCCCAAAGCAACCATGCCCGGAGAACACCTGCGCAGTGTGGAATGACACCTCATTGCCTCGCGGCCTCTTCACCCATTCCTCCAGGTGTGGCCGCACGGCCCCGACGACGCGAGTCCCGGAGTTGGTCTCCGGGATGTTGAGGAGATATTCCTCCCATCTCTCAGTCATGCGTCGCCGGGCACGGAGTCTCATACCCCTTCTGACCCCGGCAGTCATACGTATGTTCCGCCTCTGAAGCTCGCGCGTCTGATCGTACGTTTCTTGGTACATCAGCGCGACGAGCTCCATTGGCGGAAGCCCCGCCAGGGTCGCGGCCGCCGCATGTGACACTGTCCGATAACCGCGCACCACCCTTATCGCGATGCGCCGCTGCACTCTACGCAGGGCGTCTTTTATGCGAGGAGTGGTGAGCGCAGCCCCAGCCCAAACCGGTGCCCCATAGAGGGCAACCGAGTTGACAATGCCGGCGTACATGCGGCGGACCCTTCCATCCGGCCCCCCCAGGTTAGGGAGGAGTCGACCAAGTGCAGCCGCCACCCCTTCCAACCTGGGGGCCAGCCGCTCAAAATGGGGTATAAAACTCCACTTTCCGTCCAGAATGAGACCCAGATATTTCGCCTGTGTCCCAACCCGGACGGAGGTGCCATCCACCGAGATATGGGCCTGCGGAGGCTCCCCGCGAGAACCGTCGTGGAAGTAAAGCGCCTCAGTTTTCTGAGGCGCCACTCTCAGGCCCATACCTCTTATTTCGCGAACTACGCATGCCACTGCTATTTCCGCCCGTCCTCGGGCCTCCCCCCAGCTATCCGCCCCGGTCAGCACTAGCGTGTCGTCCGCGTAACAGACGACACCGCTGCCGGGGGGGAGGGCCGTGCGGAGAGTTCTATCAAACGCGAGGTCCCACAACAAGGGTCCGAGAACCGACCCCTGCGGGACCCCACACGTGATCTCCCTTTGACGTACACACCCATCCCTGTCTCTGTACTCTATGTACCTCGCCCGGAAATATCCCCTGATGATCCTCACGAGGTAGTCGGGGACGCGATGATATGTCATCGCGTCCTCTATCCGATCCCATGGCAGGGTGTTAAACGCGTTGACGATGTCTAACGACACCGCCAACGCCACCCCGCCATCCTCCATGACTGACTCCGCGAGGGACCTGACGCGGCGAATCGCGTCAATGGTTGACTTTCCCTCGCGGAATCCATATTGGTCCCCGTGAAGATCGGGGCCAACCCGGGCGAGATGCCGGACGAGACGGTCGGCAATTATACGTTCGAATAATTTGCCAATCTCGTCCAGCAGACAGATGGGCCTGTACGCCTGCGGACTCCCCGCAACTTTGGCCCCCTTGGGGATGAGGACCAAATTGGCCCTCTCCCAAGCCGGGGGGAAGACTCCTTGCTTGAGGCAATCCGTAAACAATTGCCTCACGAATGCAGACAGGTGGTCCAAGGCCAGCACCCAGACCCGACCGGGAATGCCATCCGGTCCAGGGGCTTTATTGCCCCTCGACTTCAACCGTTTGACAATCCCGGCCATCTCAGACCCCGTGACCCCGTATTCCTCCTCCCAGGGGGCAGGCTCTTCGTCGTCAAGTTGACGTGGAGTCCTAACCACCACTGGGAATAATTTGTCGAGCAGTTGTGTTAGCTCCGGGGCCTCTAGGGTCTCCGTCACGGAGGGCGCCCAATGCCGTAATTTGTTCATGACGGTCTTGTACGGGCGCCCCCACGGGTCCGAGTTCAGAGCGAGCAGCTGCTCGTCCCAAGCTCTGGCCTTGGCCTTCCTAATGGCCGCGCTAAGGGTATTACGCTCGAATCGGTATTCCGCGTAAGTCTCAGCCGTCACCTCGTCATCTCCGCGCCGCCTTGCTCGTGTAAATCGGCGTCTGGCTCGGACTGACACTTGCCTTTGTTCGGCTATTTCGTCCGACCACCAGTACGCTTTGCGGCGCGGTATATATTTGACCCGGGGCATGGCTGCGTCACACGCACTCGTGATCACCTCCCCGAGCCATTCGACCCGACCCTGCACTCCCTCATTGGGTATAACCGTGCCGGGCCAGGTCGCCGAGGCGACTGCGGCCACTAGCCTGTCTGCATCCAACTTCTTCAAGGCCCATCTCCTTGGAGGCCTCTCATCTCCCCCTTGGGCGCGGCTGAGCACCCCTTGGCGGACGACGCAGACCCGCATCTCTATATAGAGATGATCAGATAGAGTCTCGTCGTCCACCACTCTCCATCCGCTTATTCTGCTGGCCGCAGGGGAATTGGCCCACGTAAGGTCAATTATCGACTCTCCCTGCGGCCTGATAAGGGTGCTCCTCGTGCCTGTATTCATAATGTACAGGCCGAGTGCCGCCGCCCATGTCTCAAGGGCATTGCCCCTAGCATCGGTGCGCCGGGAACCCCAACTGCTAGACTTAGCGTTAAAGTCCCCGGCCACTATTACCGGGCGGGGAAGGCAGGTACGGACAAAGTCCGCCACCCCGTCCATCACTTGCTCAAACTCGGCAATGCCCATATTTGGGGAGATGTAGCACCCCACGATAGAGATAGGCCCCCATTCTACAGAGACGAACCCCCTGCCCTCACCTATTTTTCTGCAGGGGGGGGAGTTCACCTCTCTCCTCCACGTAATGGCCACCGAGCCCGCACCGTTAGTCGCCCAACATGGGTGACTTTCCGGTACCATGTAGGGCTCGGCGGCAATCCCCACACCACACCGGCGCGCCATCATGGTCTGAATGAATAGATCCTGGGCGCGCCGGGCGTGATTAAGGTTGGCCTGAAGAAGGGGTATCGACATGACTCTATGTGTCGCCGGCCTCCTCCATGACCACCTCCATCATTTGATTTGCCTCCTTAGGCTCATCATTCCCATCTTTCTTAGGTTGTTCCTTCCTCTCCGCAGATAATTCTTTTGCAGCGACAGCGGCAGCAGCAGACATTCCTTTGCTTCCACTGCGCGTGATTCTGCGGGTCTTCTGCGTTCCTTCTCTTGAGGTTGTTCCACCTTCTGCACTCCTTCCAGCCGGGGTTTTCTTTGGCAGCCCTGCCTTCTCCTTCTCTGGTTTGCCCCTTTGTTTAGGAGGGGTGCAGATCCTGCTCCCCATCCTGTGTCCCGCAGGTCTGCCTGCTTCCGCGCACAACACGCACTTGGAAGAGTTTTGGCAATCTTGAGCTTTGTGCCCCTCTTCCCCACAATTGTAACAGGTATTTCTCCTGTCCCTGTCATTCTTGCATTGCGCCTGCACATGGCCCATGCCCATGCATTTGTAGCACTGCACAGGCCGTTCTTTTAGAAGTTCCACGGTGGCCATTATCCAGCCAATCTGGATTCTGGCCACCGCTAGTATCTTCTTCGCAGAGGCAAGCGGGCACTTCACCCAAACGGTGCCTAGGGCTCTGGCGGCAAAGCGCATTTTCCCAACTCTTACATCGTCTGGGCTGCACTCTCCCACCTCCGCTAGCTTCCTTCTTATTTCTTCATCTGTTGTGGCCCTATCAAGGCCACGAACACGTAGTTCAGCCGTTTTAACCGGCCTTCCTACTCTGACGCCTTCAACGTCCTTTAGGACTTCGCGGAGCTTATTCGCAAACTCATCTGCTTTGGTCCCACGATCCTTCCCCTTGACCTCATAGACCATTGCACCCGTGACCCCTATGTGCGCCTTAACGCTGGGGATGCCAAGGTCCTTGATATTGATCATATCCCTTGCCTTGCCGATCACCTCACCATAACTTCCAGGGGGACATGTGAGAGTGACCGCGGCAGTTCTGAGAGCCCTCTTGTTCCCTATACCCTCCTTTTTTGCGGGCTTTGGTCTCTCCATCGCCTTACCCTCCTCTTTTTGAGGAGGGAGTGAGGATGCGGCCCTTTTTCCCGGTCCGGATGTCGGTGTTTGTTGTTGGTTCCGTTTTCTTGTGGCTTCCTTCTCCCGTCTGCCTACAACCTTGCTCCAGAAAATTTCCTGGGTTTCGGTTTGTTGGGGAGGGAGTGGAGCCTTCTCCGGGCCGGGCATTGGGATGGAGGGGGGATTCTTCCTTTTCAAGAGAAAGTCCTCTCTCGGACGTTGAGGCTTCGGTTCCTCCTTCGCCTCTGTCTTCTTCTTCTTCCCCTTCTTCTTTTTCTTCCTCTCCTTGTCACCAACCGTCGTTGCCCGAGGATCAACGCCACCTTGCGCAGCAGGCGTCCGCTCGGGGCAGCTGGCCGGTACCGCCGGCCGAAGGGGCGTGGAGGTATTTGAAAATGAAGAAGAAAGTTTTCTTTCCAGCGGGAGGGATTTACTATCCCCTCTCTTGAGGTTCTCCATAAAAGCCCCTCTCTCCTCGAGTAATGCCTGGATCCTTTGTGACAGGTCATCATATATTACTTTATCCTCCTCTTTGCTTATTCCAGGAGGATGCTCCCCTAGCGCCTTGGTTGTTCCTTTGATGGGGGGTCTCATTGGCTGCGATGAAGGCAAGGGAGTCGCCCTCACCTCCATCTCCACCTCCATCGGGTCGTCAGTGCTCTGTTGGGGTTGCGCAGCTTCCCCCATCTTTTCCAACTCGTCTGGCGGGTGCGTGTCTATTGCGGGAGGTTGGATGCTTCCATCCTCTATACTTTTACGCATTATCCGCGCTCTTTTGGCTTCATTATGAAGCCTGGTGTTCTCCGCCTTAAGGGCCCGGACTTGCTTCCTCAGTGCCTCCGTCGAGCCCTCTTCCTCTCCGATATCTTTTGCATAGATTCTCCCACAGATGGTAGTGATGGCAGCCTCTAAATAGCAGGCCGCCTCCTTAATCTGTGCCTGAATCTTCCCTTGCAATCCCTTCTTGGACTTGCAGAGCGCCTCCATTAACGCCCGTGTCTGGTTCAGACTCTCGGCCGCTATTTCTGCGTTTGGAGCAATTCTCAGATCGTCCGCACATTCTAACACCAGGTCCTTCATTCGCAAGAATTGTTTAGATTCTTGATAAGGAACCTTGGTGCTCGCGATGGCTCTCTCATACTCCTCTTCTATTTTGGCTCTCTCTTCCCTTTCTTGTTTAACCAGCCTGAATGCGCCGGTGGTCTCGGGCCTTCCTCTCTTCCTTTTCCTGGGAGGAGGTATGAATTCCTCTTCATCTGAGTCATAGTGTTCCGTGTCCTCCACGTCCACAAATGGCTCCTCCGTGTCCACAGATGGTTTCACCGACATTACAGGCCCTCTGGATGGACCAGCCACTGCCCGATCATTCGGCGGTAGGGTCATTCTCGTCCTCAGCACTGGCTTCCTCACTGCGATTTTATGATCGATCTGATCGATCTTTTTGATCCTCAGTACTGGAACCTGCGCCTTGCAAGTGCTCGACCCACTCGTCGTTTCACTCCGACTCTGCTCCTCCCCTGCGCTTGACATCGTGGCGCTTGTAAGTTTGGAAACTTCCGTTTCCATCACCTCCACCTCCCGCTCATTCTGTTTCTTATTTATTTTTGTGCTAGTAATCATCTCCTTTAATCCCACTTTCCCGCTGCGGCTCCGTCCCCCAGGGTATACCCCCACCGGCCAAGGGGTGCCCCGAAACATGACCGGCCACACCCCAAGGCCGGGCCCCAAGTTCCCCCGGGGAGGGGACATATGTCTTAGGCCGGGGGGATACCGCACCCCGGCCAGACTCCGAGCCCCTTACTCACCCGTGTGGGTTTTTGACGCCCACACGGGCTTTCGGGGGTCCCCTGCCTCCGACAACAGGGGTACCGCAGCGGGTGGCGCCACCCGGGGGGCCCCACGGACGTTTCGGGCAAGGTCGCCGCTCCCCGGCCCTGCCCTACACGCCGTGGCGACCAGCCGTCCCCCCACCAGTAATCACATCCAGTGGAAGGGACACCACCTCTCCCGGCCGGCCGGTTCGGTACGGGAAACGGTCCCGACCAGCCAGGAGTACAAACTCTCGCCGCCAGGCCCCGCCTCGGAATAAGTCCGAGCGGCCCCAGCGGTAGGCCCGCGTGGCACCCTCCGGGCGATGCCCCTCGGGTAAACCCTCCGGGCAAAGCCCCTCAGGTAACCACGCGTGACCACTACGCCGCGCCCGGCCCGAGCTCGGAAACGTCCGAGTGGCCCGGGCTCGGCCGACCCCAGGGACGCTGGGACGGGGACCCAGGCTACCCAGCCTGGAGACCCCCAACCAGCACCCTGAGGCCGCACTTGTCGCCGGGCCCCGCCTCGGAATACGTCCGAGCGGCCCCGACGACAGACCACCGTGACTCCCTCCGGGCGATGCCCCTCGGGTAAACCCTCCGGGCAAAGCCCCTCGGGTAGTCACGGATGGTCACCCACCCCCGCGGCCCCAGCCGCACAAGACCCCACCCCGAGACCCCGAGGGGAACACCCCCAGGAGAAACCCCGGAAACATCCCCCCCGAGAAAACGACGCAAGAACCCCGCGGCCCGAGCCGCAAATGCATGGCGGGAGGGCAAGCGCCGGAGCGCCGTGCAGTGCCCTCTCCTAACGGTGCCATGCCACCGGGCGTTTGAATTCAAGGTCGCCATCCTCTACCACATACGAGCCGAAGCTCTATAGGGGAAGTGGGCCCCGTCCTCCCACAGGGAGGGCTCCCCGGGACTGGGGAAACTCCCCAGACCCGGGGAGTTGATGTACCCGACGTTACTCGGGTACGGGATGCTGTTAGCACCCCTTGCAAGACTATCCTCTTGCAAGGGGTGAGCTCTCTCGCCACGGCAAGGCCGCATCCCACGAGAGAGAACCTAACCTAACCTAACCTAACCTAACCTAACCTAACCTAACCTTTTTTTTTTTTTTTTTTTTTTTTTTTTTTTTTTTTTTTTTTTTTTACGTCTGGAAAATGCGCAACCGCATACCCACCCGCCTCGGGGGAGGCAAGGTGGGTTATGTGGGGCTGGGGATGTAAGCGACCCCCGACCCACTAAAAACCAGACGGCGACACTCGGCCTTGCGAGATGCTCTCGGGAACCGCTAAAGCATGACATCCGAGAGCATCTCAGGCTGCGCGTTGACTCGCGCCCTTCTCGCGAGGAGGGAGACGTTTGTCTCACTCCTCATGAGGAGAGGTGGGTGTCGCGCCACACTCTCCTCCTCACGGGGGACTACGTGCAATGACCCACAAGTCCCCCGACTTGTGGATCTGCAGTCACCGTAAACCCCCCTTGACTGGGGGATTTACTCCATCCTCCGAATTGAGGATGGTGGTCTGCGAGGCCGACTAAGTGTCGGTCTCCATCTCCTCTTCCTCCCTACAACTGGCCGGTTTCTGTCGGCCAGAGGACGATGCTGTTGGTGGCCCGGCAGGGACTCGCTTCGCCGCGAGTGTACCGGGCTTTTTCGCCTTCGTCAACGACGCTTGCTTCGAGGAAGCTGTAGTTACCCTCTCGGCGAGCGGCATGTCCTCCTTCCGCCTCGAGGGAGGCCTGGGTCTACACCCTTTGCCTCCCAATCGGTGCGCGGCTGGCAAACCCAGGTCGGCGCAAGCCAGGCATTTGGGCTGCGCCGTGCACCCCTTGGCACTGTGGCCCAGCTCCCCGCACCGGTAACAGGCGGTGCTGCGGTCCACTGCCGCTTTGCACCGGGCCCGGACGTGACCGTGTCCGAGGCACCGGAAACAAAATACGGGTCGAGCCTTTAGTGTCTCCACCCTGACACTGCTCCACCCGACTTGCAGCTTACCTGCTCTGGCCAGCTTACTGGCCACCGAGATCGGGCAGCAGACCCAGACTGAGCCTGGGCCAACGTCCGAGCTGCGCCGGATCTCCCCCACTCGAATGTGCTCCTCCAGGCACCCCGTCTCCGCGGCGATAGCCAGGGAGACATCTTTGGAGGTGGAGGCCACGTCGAGACCCCGGACCCTAAGCTCCGCGGTCTTCTGGGGCTGCGTGACCTTCACCTCCTCCTTCTCCTTGAACACATCCTTCATCCGCTCGGCCAACTGCCGAGCTTTGGACAGGCGGTCCTTTCCGGGGATCTCTATAACAAGGCCCCCCATCATTGATGGCCTGAGCCTCGACCCCGAGATGCCGAGGTCTTGGAGGGAGATCTTCTCCCTCGCCTCGCCCATCACCCGGGCATAGGTCAGACCACTGCCCGCATTGTCCGCAATCGTGACCGTTACGGCCGCGGTTGCGGGCGCTCGCGGGCCCCTCTTCTTTTTCCTCCGCGATGTTTTGCGGCGCCCCTT
>NW_028141490.1:0-35418 GCF_030444845.1 Prenolepis imparis | reverse complement strand
AAGGTACCTTTACAGGTACAAACGAAACAGAAAGAAATACAAACGTCTGCAGACGGTAACAAAACAGCACCCGTATACAAAATTGAAATATCCCAAAAATGACATTATTAGCTCTAATATCAATTTTGAACATTCGGTATATTTACACCTGTAAGGGTATAAAGAAAACGGATCTAGGGAATGTTGTAGGTCACAGGAGTGGGGTATTAGTTTGAGAAGATGAGGTTTTTAAGCGACGCAATGTATCGGGAGAAAATGATACTATTTCACACGATTTGACACGCGGCTTATTTTTAAGTGCTTTACGCTTAAGCCAGCGTAAAGTCGATATAACGCGGGCTTCGCGAGTTTTCAAGCCGGCTCGATGATTCCTCCTTTTCCGACGTGCTTTTCTGTCTCTCGGGTTGCTCATCTACAAGGGGTTATATAGTCGGAATGAAGGGCTTATAATGAGTTAGATAAGAACTATCGTGAGATAACATGAAGGGTGAGCTTGAGGAAGTGAGATATCAATATTCGATACGTCTATTCATTTGATCTTAAATACAAATTCAAAAGGAAGGTCGATGGTTAAGGAGAATGTCTTCGGGCATACGAAGGATGCCTGTCGTCGACGATGGAAATAACGTAGGGTGTTGATGGGAGCTTTGTCACCAGGCACTATCGCTGGGTGCTCGACAACGAAAGGAAGTTGAGGAAATGGCAGAAAGTTGCTTGTGCCTACGGTAAAAGTATGCGTTGCAACTATAGGTAAAATGAGGATTGGACCACGTCCAGAGCGAAATTAATTCTGGAATTCTATTTAAGAATTCTTACGCGATATCTTGTCTCTTGTTATCGATATTATTAGGCGAGAGAAGGTAATGAGAAGTTGTCTTCGGGCATACGAAGGATGCCTATCGTCGACGATGGAAATAACGCAGGGTGTTGAGGGGAGCTTTGTCACCAGGCACTATCGCTGGGTGCTCGACAACGACGGGATGCTGAGGAAATGGTAGAGAGTCGTATGGACTTACGAAAGGTACGTCCAACGGCTAGAGGTAAAGTGTGGATTGGACGACGTCCGAGTGATATCAAGAGTACTGTTTCTACACGTTAATATTGCTAGTTTCTGATATTGATACCTTGAATAAATTATGGAAAGGTAGTTGGATTCTAATTTGATAAATACCGATTGACAACGGGAAACTGTTAGCTGCATGCAATGCTTAACAGTGGATTTCGTTTATTTGTTTTAGGAGAAGGTAGTGATTGAAAGAGAATTGTCAGTCTAACGTAACTTAGAATTAAAATTGGCGTGTTAAATAGTCTGGGTAATTATAAGTACTTACCTTGTGATAGACTGTGAACTTCAGGCAGTGGATCGTAATACGCTCGTTCGCCTTCTTCCCTTCTCTAGGACCTCGGTCGCGGGATGTTTAGCAAAATCAACGTATTCGAGTTTTGAAGCACAAGAGTTCTTTATTTAACTTTTACTTTATAATTCTATGCGCGACTAACAATTTGAGTATGTCGACGCAGTTGACGGCAAACGCGTGACTTTATACAGAGTATCGTAAGGCTACAGAAATTATGTACTGTAGAGCTACGGTGGGATCTCGATAATGAGATGCCGTAGAGTTACGGTGAGATGCTAATGATGGTATGCCGCAATGAAGTTAAGAATTAAGGGTTTATATACCCATCAAATAGAGAAAAATCTGAGTGTCGTGTGCAATTCCCTTTTGGTGGGGATTTCTAAGAAAGACGTTTTCTTGGAATATGTCACAATAAATTGTACTAAGAGGTCACGATACGGTGACCCGCAGGAGCGAACGCTCTAGGTGTCAACTATCAATTTACGAGTTTTAGATAATCTGGACCGGATATCGAAGTTAGGCGGTGAGCTTGAGATGAGGAGCGACGATTCCAAGAAGTGTCTAATTTATTATTCTTTTGTGGTTTGAACGCTAGCATCCGATAACGCGAGGGAGATAACGGACGGAAGCGGCTTGTCACCTACGATCGGCACTTAATTACTTGCTGATTGTGAGCTGATTTTAGAGGGGTCTGCGCATAGATACATGTTAAAGTTTCTTGTAGTTCGCCAAATATTCATTTGTACGTTTATGGAATCATTTCTTATATAATTTATTTTATGTTATTAATTGGAATTCTTAATGATTGATAATTTATAATAAAACTTGAGTTTAATGCAATAGGGTAAGATTAAGTTATTTCTAAATTATAGAATTATGATTCCATAACGTAATATCGAGACTTTCTTGTTCTCGTTTGACTTAATTCTATAATAAAATATTCTCTTTAATTATATCCACTTGGGCCTTATTTATAAGTCTCTTCATTTAATAATTTACTCAATAAATCTTAATAATCTTGGGTTTGTTATCGAAATCATTTAATGACTGAAATAAGGCTTCGTAAATATAATTGCGGATGAAATCTTAAAATATTAAGTGTTTGAACACTTTTAGTAATTCATCGAATGCTTGTCGCAGGCTTGTCGTTACAATGCATCGCAAGATAAGGATTTATGGAACCTTCCTCATAATAATTCTGTCAGTGATTAAAATACTTCTAAAACTCATTATTATAAGTCTTAAATTGTTAAGTAAAGTTCGACAAGTTATTATGTTTCTGATTCCATAAATAATATTATTATATTGTTTAATTAATATTGAATATTCATATATAAGTGGGTTAGTCATGATTAAAATATATTCTTATTGCTAAGGGTTAGTTTCATTTAATAATAACTGGTTAGTTGAAGTATACGCTCAGGGGTCTCGGATGACGTTTGATTGGTCGGATCGCTAGTTCCTGGTAGCGGCTAGTTAGAACTAGATAACTGGAGACCCTAGATTTGGTATGGTTAGTAATTAATAATATAAATGCTTGATTTTAGTCTAAACAATTATATGTAAAGAGGAAAATCATTAATTATCCTTAAATTTTAAGTATTGGCGCAGGAAAAACAGTAGCGCGCAAAAATATGGTTTCGCGAAAATGACGGGACGTTACATACCGAATGTTCAAAATTGATATTAGAGCTAATAATGTCATTTTTATAATATTTCAATTTTGTATACGGGTGCCGTTTTGTAATTGCCTGCAGACGTTTGTACCGCTTTCCGTTTCGTTTGTACCCCTACAGGTGTAAATACACCGAGTTTTAAAAATTGATGTTACAGCTAATAATGTCATTTTATGAGAAATTTTAATTCTGTAAACGCTGTTTTGTTACCGTCTGCAGACGTTTATATTGCTTTCTGTTTCGTTTGTACCTGTAAAGGTACCTTTACAGGTACAAATATATCGAATGTTCAAAATTGATATTAGAGCTAATAATGTCATTTTTGGGATATTTCAATTTTCTATACGGGTGCCGTTTTATAATTGCCTGCAGACGTTTGTACCGCTTTCCGTTTAATTTGTACCACTACAGGTGTAAATATACCGAATGTTCAAAATTGATATTAGAGCTAATAATGTCATTTTTGGGATATTTCAATTTTGTATACGGGTGCTGTTTTGTAATTGCCTGCAGACGTTTGTATTGCTTTCCATTTTGTTCGTATCTATACAGGTGTAATTATACAGAATTTTTAAAATTGATGTTATAGCTAATAATGTCATTTTATGAGAAATTTTAATTCTGTAAAAGCTGTTTTGTTACCGTCTGCAGACGTTTGTATTGCTTTCTGTTTCGTTTGTACCTGTAAAGGTACCTTTACAGGTACAAATATATCGAATGTTCAAAATTGATATTAGAGCTAATAATGTCATTTTTGGGATGTTTCAATTTTGTATACGGGTGTTGTTTTGTAATTGACTGCAGACGCTTTCCATTTTGTTCATATCTATACAGTCATTTTTGAGATATTTCAATTCTGCATACGGATGCTATTTTGTAATTGCCTGCAGACGTTTGTACCGCTTTCCATTTTGTTCGTATCTATACAGGTGTAATTATACAGAATTTTTAAAATTGATGTTATAGCTAATAATGTCATTTTATGAGAAATTTTAATTCTGTAAACGCTGTTTTGTTACCGTCTGCAGACGTTTGCATTGCTTTCCGTTTTGTTTGTACCCCTACAGGTATAAATACACCGAGTTTAAAAAATTGATGTTACAGCTAATAGTGTCATTTTTAAGATATTTTTATTCTGTAACGAATGTTGTTTTGTAATCGTCTGCAGACGTTTGTACCGCTTTTTATTATGTTTGTATCCCTACAAATAAAAATATATCAAATCTAGGTCGCAGAAGCCCCCCCTCGTTGTCCGCCACCCTGACGTGCGGGGACTCACCCTTCGCTAGAATTTGCGAAGAGTGCTAAGAGCGGACAGTGCCACTGATAATGTCATTTTTGAGATATTTCTATTCTGCATACGGGTGCTATTTTGTAATTGCCTGCAGACGTTTGTACCGCTTTCCATTTTGTTCGTATCTATACAGATGTAATTATACAGAATTTTTAAAATTGATGTTACAGCTAATTATGTCATTTTTGGGATATTTCAATTCTGCATACGGGTGCTGTTTTGTAATTGCCTGCAGACGTTTATACCGCTTTCCATTTTGTTCGTATCTATACAGGTGTAATTATACAGAATTTTTAAAATTGATGTTATAGCTAATAATGTCATTTTATGAGAAATTTTAATTCTGTAAACGCTTGTTACCGTCTGCTGACGTTTGTATTGCTTTCTGTTTTCTTTATACCCTTACAGGTGTAAATATACCGAATGTTCAAAATTGATATTAGAGCTAATAATGTCATTTTTGGGATATTTCAATTTTGTATACGGGTGCTGTTTTGTAATTGCCTGCAGACGTTTGTACCGCTTTCCGTTTCGTTTGTACCCCTACAGGTGTAAATATACCGAATGTTCAAAATTGATATTAGAGCTAATAATGTCATTTTTGGGATATTTCAATTTTGTATACGGGTGCTGTTTTGTTACCGTCTGCAGACGTTTGTATTGCTTTCTGTTTCGTTTGTACCTGTAAAGGTACCTTTATAGGTACAAATATATCGAATGTTCAAAATTGATATTAGAGCTAATAATGTCATTTTTGGGATGTTTCAATTTTCTATACGGGTGCTGTTTTGTAATTGACTGCAGACGTTTGTACCGCTTTCCATTTTGTTCGTATCTATACAGGTGTAAATATATCGAATTTTGTTAATTGATGTTACAGCTAATAATGTCATTTTTTGAGAAATTTTAATTCTGTAAACAAGTGCTGTTTTGTTATCTTATGCAGACGATTGTATTGCTTTCCATTTTGTTTGTACTCTTACAGGTGTAAATATACCGATTGTTCAAAACTGATATTAGAGCTAATAATGTCATTTTTGGGATATTTCAATTTTGTATACGGGTGCTGTTTTGTAATTGCCTGCAGACGTTTGTACCGCTTTCCATTTTGTTCGTATCTATACAGGCGTAATTATACAGAATTTTTAAAATTGATGTTATAGCTAATAATGTCATTTTATGAGAAATTTTAATTCTGTAAACGCTGTTTTGTTACCGTCTGCAGACGTTTGTATTGCTTTCTATTTCGTTTGTACCTGTAAAGGTACCTTTACAGGTACAAATATATCGAATGTTCAAAATTGATATTAGAGCTAATAATGTCATTTTTGGGATATTTCAATTTTCTATACGGGTGCCGTTTTATAATTGCCTGCAGACGTTTGTACCGCTTTCCGTTTAATTTGTACCACTACAGGTGTAAATATACCGAATGTTCAAAATTGATATTAGAGCTAATAATGTCATTTTTGGGATATTTCAATTTTGTATACGGGTGCTGTTTTGTAATTGCCTGCAGACGTTTGTATTGCTTTCCATTTTGTTCGTATCTATACAGGTGTAATTATACAGAATTTTTAAAATTGATGTTATAGCTAATAATGTCATTTTATGAGAAATTTTAATTCTGTAAAAGCTGTTTTGTTACCGTCTGCAGACGTTTGTATTGCTTTCTGTTTCGTTTGTACCTGTAAAGGTACCTTTACAGGTACAAATATATCGAATGTTCAAAATTGATATTAGAGCTAATAATGTCATTTTTGGGATGTTTCAATTTTGTATACGGGTGTTGTTTTGTAATTGACTGCAGACGCTTTCCATTTTGTTCATATCTATACAGTCATTTTTGAGATATTTCAATTCTGCATACGGATGCTATTTTGTAATTGCCTGCAGACGTTTGTACCGCTTTCCATTTTGTTCGTATCTATACAGGTGTAATTATACAGAATTTTTAAAATTGATGTTATAGCTAATAATGTCATTTTATGAGAAATTTTAATTCTGTAAACGCTGTTTTGTTACCGTCTGTAGACGTTTGCATTGCTTTCCGTTTTGTTTGTACCCCTACAGGTATAAATACACCGAGTTTAAAAAATTGATGTTACAGCTAATAGTGTCATTTTTAAGATATTTTTATTCTGTAACGAATGTTGTTTTGTAATCGTCTGCAGACGTTTGTACCGCTTTTTATTATGTTTGTATCCCTACAAATAAAAATATATCAAATCTAGGTCGCAGAAGCCCCCCCTCGTTGTCCGCCACCCTGACGTGCGGGGACTCACCCTTCGCTAGAATTTGCGAAGAGTGCTAAGAGCGGACAGTGCCACTGATAATGTCATTTTTGAGATATTTCTATTCTGCATACGGGTGCTATTTTGTAATTGCCTGCAGACGTTTGTACCGCTTTCCATTTTGTTCGTATCTATACAGATGTAATTATACAGAATTTTTAAAATTGATGTTACAGCTAATTATGTCATTTTTGGGATATTTCAATTCTGCATACGGGTGCTGTTTTGTAATTGCCTGCAGACGTTTATACCGCTTTCCATTTTGTTCGTATCTATACAGGTGTAATTATACAGAATTTTTAAAATTGATGTTATAGCTAATAATGTCATTTTATGAGAAATTTTAATTCTGTAAACGCTTGTTACCGTCTGCTGACGTTTGTATTGCTTTCTGTTTTCTTTATACCCTTACAGGTGTAAATATACCGAATGTTCAAAATTGATATTAGAGCTAATAATGTCATTTTTGGGATATTTCAATTTTGTATACGGGTGCTGTTTTGTAATTGCCTGCAGACGTTTGTACCGCTTTCCGTTTCGTTTGTACCCCTACAGGTGTAAATATACCGAATGTTCAAAATTGATATTAGAGCTAATAATGTCATTTTTGGGATATTTCAATTTTGTATACGGGTGCTGTTTTGTTACCGTCTGCAGACGTTTGTATTGCTTTCTGTTTCGTTTGTACCTGTAAAGGTACCTTTATAGGTACAAATATATCGAATGTTCAAAATTGATATTAGAGCTAATAATGTCATTTTTGGGATGTTTCAATTTTCTATACGGGTGCTGTTTTGTAATTGACTGCAGACGTTTGTACCGCTTTCCATTTTGTTCGTATCTATACAGGTGTAAATATATCGAATTTTGTTAATTGATGTTACAGCTAATAATGTCATTTTTTGAGAAATTTTAATTCTGTAAACAAGTGCTGTTTTGTTATCTTATGCAGACGATTGTATTGCTTTCCATTTTGTTTGTACTCTTACAGGTGTAAATATACCGATTGTTCAAAACTGATATTAGAGCTAATAATGTCATTTTTGGGATATTTCAATTTTGTATACGGGTGCTGTTTTGTAATTGCCTGCAGACGTTTGTACCGCTTTCCATTTTGTTCGTATCTATACAGGCGTAATTATACAGAATTTTTAAAATTGATGTTATAGCTAATAATGTCATTTTATGAGAAATTTTAATTCTGTAAACGCTGTTTTGTTACCGTCTGCAGACGTTTGTATTGCTTTCTATTTCGTTTGTACCTGTAAAGGTACCTTTACAGGTACAAATACATCGAATGTTCAAAATTGATATTAGAGCTAATAATGTCATTTTTGGGATGTTTCAATTTTGTATACGGGTGCTGTTTTGTAATTGACTGCACACGCTTGTACCGCTTTCCATTTTGTTCGTATCTATACAGTCATTTTTGAGATATATCAATTCTGCATACGGGTGCTATTTTGTAATTGCCTGCAGACGTTTGTACCGCTTTCCATTTTGTTTGTATCTGTACAGGTGTAAATATATCGAATTTATTGATGTTACAGCTAATAATGAAGAAATTTTAATTCTTGTAAACGCTGTTTTGTTACCGTTTGCTGACGTTTGTATGGCTTTCTGTTTTCTTTATACCCTTACAGGTGTAAATATACCGAATGTTCAAAATTGATATTAGAGCTAATAATGTCATATTTGGGATATTTCAATTTTGTATACGGGTGCCGTTTTGTAATTGCCTGCAGACGTTTGTACTGCTTTCCGTTTCGTTTGTACCCCTACAGGTGTAAATACACCGAGTTTTAAAAATTGATGTTACAGCTAATAATGTCATTTTATGAGAAATTTTAATTCTGTAAACGCTGTTTTGTTACCATCTGCAGACGTTTGTATTGCTTTCCGTTTTGGTTGTACCCTTACAAGTGTAAATATACCGAATGTTCAAAATTGATATTAGAGCTAATAATGTCATTTTTGGGATATTTTAATTCTGCATACGGGTGCTATTTTGTAATTGCCTGCAGACGTTTGTACCGCTTTTTTGCAAGGTTTTGCGAAAGGTGCTAAGTGCGGACAGTGCCACTAATAATGTTATTTTTGGGATATTTCAATTCTGCATATGGGTGCTGTTTTGTAATTGCCTGCAGACGTTCGTACCGCTTTCCATTTTGTTCGTATCTATACAGGTGTAATTATACAGAATTTTTAAAATTGATGTTATAGCTAATAATGTCATTTTATGAGAAATTTTAATTCTGTAAACGCTACCGTCTGCTGACGTTTGTATTGCTTTCTGTTTTCTTTATACCCTTACAGGTGTAAATATACCGAATGTTCAAAATTGATATTAGAGCTAATAATGTCATTTTTGGGATATTTCAATTCTGCATACGGGTGTTATTTTGTAATTGCCTGCAGACGTTTGTACCGCTTTCCATTTTGTTCGTATCTATACAGGTGTAAATATATCGAATTTTGTTAATTGATGTTACAGCTAATAATGAAGAAATTTTAATTTTGTAAACGCTGTTTTGTTACCGTCTGCTGACGTTTGTATTGCTTTCTGTTTTCTTTATACCCTTACAGGTGTAAATATACCGAATGTTTAAAATTGATATTAGAGCTAATAATATCATTTTTGTACCGCTTTTTTGCAAGGTTTTGCGAAGGGTGCTAAGTGTGGACAGTGCCACTAATAATGTCATTTTTGGGATATTTCAATTCTGCATACGGGTGCTGTTTTGTAATTGCCTGCAGACGTTTGTGCCGCTTTCCATTTTGTTCGTATCTATACAGATGTAATTATACAGAATTTTTAAAATTGATGTTATAGCTAATAATGTCATTTTATGAGAAATTTTAATTCTGTAAACGCTTGTTACCGTCTGCTGACGTTTGTATTGCTTTTTGTTTTCTTTATACCCTTACAGGTGTAAATACCGAATGTTCAAAATTGATATTAGAGCTAATAATGTCATTTTTGGGATATTTCAATTTTGTATACGGGTGCTGTTTTGTAATTGCCTGCAGACGTTTGTGACGCTTTCCGTTTCGTTTGTACCCCTATAGGTATAAATATACCGAATGTTCAAAATTGATATTAGAGCTAATAATGTCATTTTTGGGATATTTCAATTTTGTATATGGGTGCTGTTTTGTTACCGTCTGCAGACGTTTGTATTGCTTTCTGTTTCGTTTGTACCTGTAAAGGTACCTTTACAGGTACAAATATATCGAATGTTGATATTAGAGCTAATAATGTCATTTTTGGGATGTTTCAATTTTGTATACGGGTGCTATTTTGTAATTGACTGCAGACACTTGTACCGCTTTCCATTTTGTTCGTATCTATACAGTCATTTTTGAGATATTTCAATTCTGCATACGGGTGCTATTTTGTAATTGCCTGCAGACGTTTGTACCGCTTTCCATTTTGTTCGAATCTATACAGGTGTAAATATATCGAATTTTGTTAATTGATGTTACAGCTAATAATGAAGAAATTTTAATTTTGTAAACGCTGTTTTGTTACCGTCTGCTGACGTTTGTATTGCTTTCTGTTTTCTTTATACCCTTACAGGTGTAAATATACCGAATGTTCAAAATTGATATTAGAGCTAATAATGTCATTTTTGTACCGCTTTTTTGCAAGATTTTGCGAAGGGTGCTAAGTGCGGACAGTGCCACTAATAATGTCATTTTTGGGATATTTCAATTCTGCATACGGGTGCTGTTTTGTAATTGCCTGCAGACGTTTGTGCCGCTTTCCATTTTGTTCGTATCTATACAGGTGTAATTATACAGAATTTTTAAAATTGATGTTATAGCTAATAATGTCATTTTATGAGAAATTTTAATTCTGTAAACGCTTGTTACCGTCTGCTGACGTTTGTATTGCTTTTTGTTTTCTTTATACCCTTACAGGTGTAAATATACCGAATGTTCAAAACTGATATTAGAGCTAATAATGTCATTTTTGGGATATTTCAATTTTGTATACGGGTGCTATTTTGTAATTGCCTGCAGACGTTTGTACCGCTTTCCATTTTGTTCGTATCTATACAGGTGTAATTATACAGAATTTTTAAAATTGATGTTATAGCTAATAATGTCATTTTATGAGAAATTTTAATTCTGTAAACGCTGTTTTGTTACCGTCTGCAGACGTTTGTATTGCTTTCTGTTTCGTTTGTACCTGTAAAGGTACATTTACAGGTACAAATATATCGAATGTTCAAAATTGATATTAGAGCTAATAATGTCATTTTTGGGATGTTTCAATTTTGTATACGGGTGCTATTTTGTAATTGACTGCAGACACTTGTACCGCTTTCCATTTTGTTCGTATCTATACAGTCATTTTTGAGATATTTCAATTCTGCATACGGGTGCTATTTTGTAATTGCCTGCAGACGTTTGTACCGCTTTCCATTTTGTTCGTATCTATACAGGTGTAAATATATCGAATTTTGTTAATTGATGTTACAGCTAATAATGAAGAAATTTTAATTTTGTAAACGCTGTTTTGTTACCGTCTGCTGACGTTTGTATTGCTTTCTGTTTTCTTTATACCCTTACAGGTGTAAATATACCGAATGTTTAAAATTGATATTAGAGCTAATAATATCATTTTTGTACCGCTTTTTTGCAAGGTTTTGCGAAGGGTGCTAAGTGTGGACAGTGCCACTAATAATGTCATTTTTGGGATATTTCAATTCTGCATACGGGTGCTGTTTTGTAATTGCCTGCAGACGTTTGTGCCGCTTTCCATTTTGTTCGTATCTATACAGGTGTAATTATACAGAATTTTTAAAATTGATGTTATAGCTAATAATGTCATTTTATGAGAAATTTTAATTCTGTAAACGCTTGTTACCGTCTGCTGACGTTTGTATTGCTTTTTGTTTTCTTTATACCCTTACAGGTGTAAATATACCGAATGTTCAAAATTGATATTAGAGCTAATAATGTCATTTTTGGGATATTTCAATTTTGTATACGGGTGCTGTTTTGTAATTGCCTGCAGACGTTTGTGACGCTTTCCGTTTCGTTTGTACTCCTATAGGTGTAAATATACCGAATGTTCAAAATTGATATTAGAGCTAATAATGTCATTTTTGGGATATTTCAATTTTGTATACGGGTGCTGTTTTGTTACCGTCTGCAGACGTTTGTATTGCTTTCTGTTTCGTTTGTACCTGTAAAGGTACCTTTACAGGTACAAATATATCGAATGTTCAAAATTGATATTAGAGCTAATAATGTCATTTTTGGGATGTTTCAATTTTGTATACGGGTGCTGTTTTGTAATTGCCTGCAGACGTTTGTACCTTTCCATTTTGTTCGTATCTATACATGTATAATTATACAGAATTTTTAAAATTGATGTTATAGCTAATAATGTCATTTTATGAGAAATTTTAATTCTGTAAACGCTGTTTTGTTACCGTCTGCTGACGTTTGTATTGCTTTCTGTTTTCTTTATACCCTTACAGGTGTAAATATACCGAATGTTCAAAATTGATATTAGAGCTAAAAATGTCATTTTTGGGATATTTCAATTTTGTATACGGGTGCTGTTTTGTAATTGCCTGCAGACGTTTGTACCGCTTTTCATTTTGTTCGTATCTATACAGTCATTTTTGAGATATATCAATTCTGCATACGGGTGCTATTTTGTAATTGCCTGCAGACGTTTGTACCGCTTTCCATTTTGTTCGTATCTATACAGGTGTAAATATATCGAATTTATTGATGTTACAGCTAATAATGAAGAAATTTTAATTCTGTAAACGCTGTTTTGTTACCGTCTGCTGACGTTTGTATTGCTTTCTGTTTTCTTTATATCCTTACAGGTGCAAATATACCGAATGTTCAAAATTGATATTAGAGCTAAAAATGTCATTTTTGGGATATTTCAATTTTGTATACGGGTGCTGTTTTGTAATTGCCTGCAGACGTTTGTACCGCTTTCCATTTTGTTCGTAACTATACAGGTGTAATTATACAGAATTTTTTAAGTTGATGTTACAGCTAATAATGTCATTTTTTGAGAAATTTTAATTCTGTAAACGCTGTTTTGTTACCGTCTGCAGACGTTTGTATTGCTTTCTGTTTTCTTTATACCCTTACAGGTGTAAATATACCGAATGTTCAAAATTGATATTAGAGCTAATAATGTCATTTTTGTACCGCTTTTTTGCAAGGTTTTGCGAAGGGTGCGGACAGTGCCACTAATAATGTCATTTTTGGGATATTTCAATTCTGCATACGGGTGCTGTTTTGTAATTGCCTGCAGATGTTTGTACCGCTTTCCATTTTGTTCGTATCTATACAGTGTAATTATACAGAATTTTTAAAATTGATTATAGCTAATAATGTCATTTTATGAAAAATTTTAATTCTGTAAACGCTGTTTTGTTACCGCCTGCTGACGTTTGTATTGCTTTCTGTTTTCTTTATACCCTTACAGGTGTAAATATACCGAATGTTCCAAATTGATATTAGAGCTAATAATGTCATTTTTGGGATATTTCAATTTTGTATACGGGTGCCGTTTTGTAATTGCCTGCAGACGTTTGTACCGCTTTCCGTTTCGTTTGTACCCCTACAGGTGTAAATACACCGAGTTTTAAAAATTGATGTTACAGCTAATAATGTCATTTTATGAGAAATTTTAATTCTGTAAACGCTGTTTTGTTACCGTCTGCAGACGTTTGTATTGCTTTCTGTTTCGTTTGTACCTGTAAAGGTACCTTTATAAGTACAAATATATCGAATGTCCAAAATTGATATTAGAGCTAATAATGTCATTTTTGGGATATTTCAATTTTCTATACGGGTGCCGTTTTATAATTGCCTGCAGACGTTTGTACCGCTTTCCGTTAAATTTGTACCACTACAGGTGTAAATATACCGAATGTTCAAAATTGATATTAGAGCTAATAATGTCATTTTTGGGATATTTCAATTTTGTATACGGGTGCTGTTTTGTAATTGCCTGCAGACGTTTGTATTGCTTTCCATTTTGTTCGTATCTATACAGGTGTAATTATACAGAATTTTTAAAATTGATGTTATAGCTAATAATGTCATTTTATGAGAAATTTTAATTCTGTAAAAGCTGTTTTGTTACCGTCTGCAGACGTTTGTATTGCTTTCTGTTTCGTTTGTACCTGTAAAGGTACCTTTACAGGTACAAATATATCGAATGTTCAAAATTGATATTAGAGCTAATAATGTCATTTTTGGGATGTTTCAATTTTGTATACGGGTGCTGTTTTGTAATTGACTGCAGACGCTTGTACCGCTTTCCATTTTGTTCATATCTATACAGTCATTTTTGAAATATTTCAATTCTGCATACGGATGCTATTTTGTAATTGCCTGCAGACGTTTGTACCGCTTTCCATTTTGTTCGTATCTATACAGGTGTAATTATACAGAATTTTTAAAATTGATGTTATAGCTAATAAATGTCATTTTATGAGAAATTTTAATTCTGTAAACGCTGTTTTGTTACCGTCTGCTTACGTTTGTATTGCTTTCTGTTTTCTTTATACCCTTACAGGTGTAAATATACCGAATGTTCAAAATTGATATTAGAGCTAAAAATGTCATTTTTGGGATATTTCAATTTTGTATACGGGTGCTGTTTTGTAATTGCCTGCAGACGTTTGTACCGCTTTCCATTTTGTTCGTAACTATACAGGTGTAATTATACAGAATTTTTTATGTTGATGTTACAGCTAATAATGTCATTTTTTGAGAAATTTTAATTCTGTAAACGCTGTTTTGTTACCGTTTGTTTGTATTGCTTTCCGTTTTGTTTGTACCCCTACAGGTATAAATACACCGAGTTTTAAAAATTGATGTTACAGCTAATAGTGTCATTTTTAAGATATTTTTATTCTGTAACGAATGTTGTTTTGTAATCGTCTGCAGACGTTTGTACCGCTTTTTGTTATGTTTGTATCCCTACAAATAAAAATATATCAAATCTAGGTCGCAGAAGCCCCCCCTCGTTGTCCGCCACCCTGACGTGCGGGGGCTCACCCTTCGCTAGAATTTGCGAAGAGTGCTAAGAGCGGACAGTGCCACTGATAATGTCATTTTTGAGATATTTCTATTCTGCATACGGGTGCTATTTTGTAATTGCCTGCAGACGTTTGTACCGCTTTCCATTTTGTTCGTATCTATACAGATGTAATTATACAGAATTTTTAAAATTGATGTTACAGCTAATTATCAGTCATTTTATGAGAAATTTTAATTCTGTAAACGCTGTTTTGTTACCGTCTGCAGACGTTTGTATTGCTTTCTGTTTTGTTTATACCCTTACAGGTGTAATATAATATACCGAATGTTCAAAATTGATATTAGAGCTAATAATGTCATTTTTGGGATGTTTCAATTTTGTATACGGGTGCTGTTTTGTAATTGACTGCAGACGCTTGTACCGCTTTCCATTTTGTTCATATCTATACAGTCATTTTTGAGATATTTCAATTCTGCATACGGATGCTATTTTGTAATTGCCTGCAGACGTTTGTACCACTTTCCATTTTGTATCTATACAGGTGTAATTATACAGAATTTTTAAAATTAATGTTATAGCTAATAATGTCATTTTATGAGAAATTTTAATTCTGTAAACGCTTGTTACCGTCTGCTGACGTTTGTATTGCATTCTGTTTTCTTTATACCCTTACAGGTGTAAATATACCGAATGTTCAAAATTGATATTAGAGCTAATAATGTCATTTTTGGGATATTTCAATTTTGTATACGGGTGCTGTTTTGTAATTGCCTGCAGACGTTTGTACCGCTTTCCGTTTCGTTTGTACCCCTACAGGTGTAAATATACCGAATGTTCAAAATTGATATTAGAGCTAATAATGTCATTTTTGGGATATTTCAATTTTGTATACGGGTGCTGTTTTGTTACCGTCTGCAGACGTTTGTATTGCTTTCTGTTTCGTTTGTACCTGTAAAGGTACCTTTACAGGTACAAATATATCGAATGTTCAAAATTGATATTAGAGCTAATAATGTCATTTTTGGGATGTTTCAATTTTGTATACGAGTGCTGTTTTGTAATTGACTGCAGACGTTTGTACCGCTTTCCATTTTGTTCGTATCTATACAGGTGTAAATATATCGAATTTTATTAATTGATGTTACAGCTAATAATGTCATTTTTTGAGAAATTTTAATTCTGTAAACAAGTGCTGTTTTGTTATCGTATGCAGACGATTGTATTGCTTTCCATTTTGTTTGTACCCTTACAGGTGTAAATATACCGATTGTTCAAAACTGATATTAGAGCTAATAATGTCATTTTTGGGATATTTCAATTTTGTATACGGGTGCTATTTTGTAATTGCTTGCAGACGTTTGTACCGCTTTCCATTTTGTTCGTATCTATACAGGTGTAAATATATCGAATTTTGTTAATTGATGTTACAGCTAATAATGAAGAAATTTTAATTTTGTAAACGCTGTTTTGTTACCGTCTGCTGACGTTTGTATTGCTTTCTGTTTTCTTTATACCCTTACAGGTGTAAATATACCGAATGTTCAAAATTGATATTAGAGCTAATAATGTCATTTTTATACCGCTTTTTTGCAAGGTTTTGCGAAGGGTGCTAAGTGCGGACAGTGCCACTAATAATGTCATTTTTGGGATATTTCAATTCTGCATACGGGTGCTGTTTTGTAATTGCCTGCAGACGTTTGTGCCGCTTTCCATTTTGTTCGTATCTATACAGGTGTAATTATACAGAATTTTTAAAATTGATGTTATAGCTAATAATGTCATTTTATGAGAAATTTTAATTCTGTAAACGCTTGTTACCGTCTGCTGACGTTTGTATTGCTTTTTGTTTTCTTTATACCCTTACAGGTGTAAATATACCGAATGTTCAAAATTGATATTAGAGCTAATAATGTCATTTTTGGGATATTTCAATTTTATATACGGGTGCTGTTTTGTAATTGCCTGCAGACGTTTGTGACGCTTTCCGTTTCGTTTGTACCCCTATAGGTGTAAATATACCGAATGTTCAAAATTGATATTAGAGCTAATAATGTCATTTTTGGGATATTTCAATTTTGTATACGGGTGCTGTTTTGTTACCATCTGCAGACGTTTGTATTGCTTTCTGTTTCGTTTGTACCTGTAAAGGTACCTTTACAGGTACAAATATATCGAATGTTCAAAATTGATATTAGAGCTAATAATATCATTTTTGGGATGTTTCAATTTTGTATACGGGTGCTGTTTTGTAATTGCCTGCAGACGTTTGTACCGCTTTCCATTTTGTTCGTATCTATACATATGTAATTATACTGAATTTTTAAAATTGATGTTATAGCTAATAATGTCATTTTATGAGAAATTTTAATTCTGTAAACGCTGTTTTGTTACCGTCTGCTAACGTTTGTATTGCTTTCTGTTTTCTTTATACCCTTACAGATGTAAATATACCGAATGTTCAAAATTGATATTAGAGCTAAAAATGTCATTTTTGGGATATTTCAATTTTGTATACGGGTGCTGTTTTGTAATTGCCTGCAGACGTTTGTACCGCTTTTCATTTTGTTCGTATCTATACAGTCATTTTTGAGATATATCAATTCTGCATACGGGTGCTATTTTGTAATTGCCTGCAGACGTTTGTACCGCTTTCCATTTTGTATCTATACAGGTGTAAATATATCGAATTTATTGATGTTACAGCTAATAATGAAGAAATTTTAATTCTGTAAACGCTGTTTTGTTACCGTCTGCTGACGTTTGCATTGCTTTCTGTTTTCTTTATACCCTTACAGGTGTAAATATACCGAATGTTCAAAATTGATATTAGAGCTAAAAATGTCATTTTTGGGATATTTCAATTTTGTATACGGGTGCTGTTTTGTAATTGCCTGCAGACGTTTGTACCGCTTTCCATTTTGTTCGTAACTATACAGGTGTAATTATACAGAATTTTTTAAGTTGATGTTACAGCTAATAATGTCATTTTTTAAGAAATTTTAATTCTGTAAACGCTGTTTTGTTACCATCTGCAGACGTTTGTATTGCTTTCTGTTTTCTTTATACCCTTACAGGTGTAAATATACCGAATGTTCAAAATTGATATTAGAGCTAATAATGTCATTTTTGTACCGCTTTTTTGCAAGGTTTTGCGAAGGGTGCGGACAGTGCCACTAATAATGTCATTTTTGGGATATTTCAATTCTGCATACGGGTACTGTTTTGTAATTGCCTGCAAATGTTTGTACCGCTTTCCATTTTGTTCATATCTATACAATGTAATTATACAGAATTTTTAAAATTGATTATAGCTAATAATGTCATTTTATGAAAAATTTTAATTCTGTAAACGCTGTTTTGCTACCGTCTGCTGACGTTTGTATTGCTTTCTGTTTTCTTTATACCCTTACAGGTGTAAATATACCGAATGTTCAAAATTGATATTAGAGCTAATAATGTCATTTTTGGGATATTTCAATTTTGTATACGGGTGCCGTTTTGTAATTGCCTGCAGACGTTTGTACCGCTTTCCGTTTCGTTTGTACCCCTACAGGTGTAAATACACCGAGTTTTAAAAATTGATGTTACAGCTAATAATGTCATTTTATGAGAAATTTTAATTCTGTAAACGCTGTTTTGTTACCGTCTGCAGACGTTTGTATTGCTTTCTGTTTCGTTTGTACCTGTAAAGGTACCTTTATAGGTACAAATATATCGAATGTTCAAAATTGATATTAGAGCTAATAATGTCATTTTTGGGATATTTCAATTTTCTATACGGGTGCCGTTTTATAATTGCCTGCAGACGTTTGTACCGCTTTCCGTTTAATTTGTACCCTTACAGGTGTAAATATACCGAATGTTCAAAATTGATATTAGAGCTAAAAATGTCATTTTTGGGATGTTTCAATTTTGTATACGGGTGCTGTTTTGTAATTGACTGCAGACGTTTGTACCGCTTTCCATTTTGTTCGTATCTATACAGGTGTAAATATATCGAATTTTGTTAATTGATGTTATAGCTAATAATGTCATTTTATGAGAAATTTTAATTCTATAAACGCTGTTTTGTTACCGTCTGCAGACGTTTGTATTGCTTTCTGTTTCGTTTGTACCTGTAAAGGTACCTTTACAGGTACAAATATATCGAATGTTCAAAATTGATATTAGAGCTAATAATGTCATTTTTGGGATGTTTCAATTTTGTATACGGGTGCTGTTTTGTAATTGACTGCAGACACTTGTACCGCTTTCCATTTTGTTCGTATCTATACAGTCATTTTTGAGATATTTCAATTCTGCATACGGGTGTTATTTTGTAATTGCCTGCAAACGTTTGTACCGCTTTCCATTTTGTTCATAACTATACAAGTGTAATTATACAGAATTTTTTAAGTTGTTACAGCTAATAATGTCATTTTTTGAGAAATTTTAATTCTGTAAACGCCGTTTTGTTACCGTCTGCAGACGTTTGTATTGCTTTCCATTTTGTTTGTACTCCTACAGGTATAAATACATCGAATGTTCAAAATTGATATTAGAGCTAATAATGTCATTTTTGGGATATTTCAATTTTGTATACGTGTGCTGTTTTGTAATTGAATGCAGACGTTTGTACGGCTTTCCATTTTGTTCGTATCTATACAGACATTTTTGAGATATTTCAATTCTGCATACAAGTGCTATTTTGTAATTGCCTGCAGACGTTTGTACCGCTTTCCATTTTGTTCGTATCTATACAGGTGTAAATATATCGAATTTTGTTAATTGATGTTACAGCTAATAATGTCATTTTTTGAGAAATTTTAATTCTGTAAACGCCGTTTTGTTACCGTCTGCAGACGTTTGTATTGCTTTCCGTTTTGTTTGTACCCCTACAGGTATAAATACACCGAATGTTCAAAATTGATATTAGAGCTAATAATGTCATTTTTGGGATATTTCAATTCTGCATACAAGTGCTATTTTGTAATTGCCTGCAGACGTTTGTACCGCTTTCCATTTTGTTCGTATCTATACAGGTGTAATTATACAGAATTTTTAAAATTGATGTTATAGCTAATAATGTCATTTTATGAGAAATTTTAATTCTGTAAACGCTGTTTTGATACCGTCTGCTGACGTTTGTATTGCTTTCTGTTTCGTTTGTACCTGTAAAGGTACCTTTACACGTACAAATATATCGAATGTTCAAAATTGATATTAGAGCTAATAATGTCATTTTTGGGTTTCAATTTTGTATACGGGTGCTGTTTTGTAATTGACTGCAGACGCTTGTACCGCTTTCCATTTTGTTCGTATCTATACAGTCATTTTTGAGATATTTCAATTCTGCATACGGGTGCTGTTTTGTAATTGCCTGCAGACGTTTGTACCGCTTTCCATTTTGTTCGTATCTATACAGGTGTAATTATACAGAATTTTTAAAATTGATGTTATAGCTAATAATGTCATTTTATGAGAAATTTTAATTCTGTAAACGCTGTTTTGTTACCATCTGCTGACGTTTGTATTGCTTTCTGTTTTTTTTATACCCTTACAGGTGTAAATATACCGAATGTTCAAAATTGATATTAGAGCTAAAAATGTCATTTTTGGGATATTTCAATTTTGTATACGGGTGCTGTTTTGTAATTGCCTGCAGACGTTTGTACCGCTTTCCATTTTGTTCGTAACTATACAGTCATTTTTGAGATATTTCAATTCTGCATACGGGTGCTATTTTGTAATTGCCTGCAGACGTTTGTACCGCTTTCCATTTTGTTCGTATCTATACAGGTGTAAATATATCGAATTTTGTTAATTAATGTTACAGCTAATAATGAAGAAATTTTAATTCTGTAAACGCTGTTTTGTTACCGTCTGCTGACGTTTGTATTGCTTTCTGTTTTCTTTATACCCTTACAGGTGTAAATATACCGAATGTTCAAAATTGATATTAGAGCTAATAATGTCATTTTTGTACCGCTTTTTTGCAAGGTTTTGCTAAGTGCGGACAGTGCCACTAATAATGTCATTTTTGGGATATTTCAATTCTGCATACGGGTGCTGTTTTGTAATTGCCTGCAGACGTTTGTACCGCTTTCCATTTTGTTCGTATCTATACAGGTGTAATTATACAGAATTTTTAAAATTGATGTTATAGCTAATAATGTCATTTTATGAGAAATTTTAATTCTGTAAACGCTTGTTACCGTCTGCTGACGTTTGTATTGCTTTTTGTTTTCTTTATACCCTTACAGGTGTAAATATACCGAATGTTCAAAATTGATATTAGAGCTAATAATGTCATTTTTGGGATATTTCAATTTTGTATACGGGTGCTGTTTTGTTACCGTCTGCAGACGTTTGTATTTCTTTCTGTTTCGTTTGTACCTGTAAAGGTACCTTTACAGGTACAAATATATCGAATGTTCAAAATTGATATTAGAGCTAATAATGTCATTTATGGGATGTTTCAATTTTGTATACGGGTGCTGTTTTGTAATTGCCTGCAGACGTTTGTACCGCTTTCCATTTTGTTCGTATCTATACATGTGTAATTATACAGAATTTTTAAAATCGATGTTATAGCTAATAATGTCATTTTATGAGAAATTTTAATTCTATAAACGCTGTTTTGTTACCGTCTGCAGACGTTTGTATTGCTTTCTGTTTCGTTTGTACCTGTAAAGGTATCTTTACAGGTACAAATATATCGAATGTTCAAAATTGATATTAGAGCTAATAATGTCATTTTTGGGATGTTTCAATTTTGTATACGGGTGCTGTTTTGTAATTGACTGCAGACACTTGTACCGCTTTCCATTTTGTTCGTATCTATACAGTCATTTTTGAGATATTTCAATTCTGCATACGGGTGCTATTTTGTAATTGCCTGCAGACGTTTGTACCGCTTTCCATTTTGTTCGTATCTATACAGGTGTAAATATATCGAATTTTGTTAATTGATGTTACAGCTAATAATGAAGAAATTTTAATTCTGTAAACGCTGTTTTGTTACCGTCTGCTGACGTTTGTATTGCTTTCTGTTTTTTTTATACCCTTACAGGTGTAAATATACCGAATGTTCAAAATTGATATTAGAGCTAAAAATGTCATTTTTGGGATATTTCAATTTTGTATATGGGTGCTGTTTTGTAATTGCCTGCAGACGTTTGTACCGCTTTCCATTTTGTTCGTAACTATACAGTCATTTTTGAGATATTTCAATTCTGCATTCGGGTGCTATTTTGTAATTGCCTGCAGACGTTTGTACCGCTTTCCATTTTGTTCGTATCTATACAGGTGTAAATATATCGAATTTTGTTAATTAATGTTACAGCTAATAATGAAGAAATTTTAATTCTGTAAACGCTGTTTTGTTACCGTCTGCTGACGTTTGTATTGCTTTCTGTTTTCTTTATACCCTTACAGGTGTAAATATACCGAATGTTCAAAATTGATATTAGAGCTAATAATGTCATTTTTGTACCGCTTTTTTGCAAGGTTTTGCGAAGGGTGCTAAGTGCGGACAGTGCCACTAATAATGTCATTTTTGGGATATTTCAATTCTGCATACGGGTGCTGTTTTGTAATTGCCTGCAGACGTTTGTACCGCTTTCCATTTTGTTCGTATCTATACAGGTGTAATTATACAGAATTTTTAAAATTGATGTTATAGCTAATAATGTCATTTTATGAGAAATTTTAATTCTGTAAACGCTTGTTACCGTCTGCTGACGTTTGTATTGCTTTCTGTTTTCTTTATACCCTTACAGGTGTAAATATACCGAATGTTCAAAATTGATATTAGAGCTAAAAATGTCATTTTTGGGATATTTCAATTTTGTATACGGGTGCTGTTTTGTAATTGCCTGCAGACGTTTGTACCGCTTTTCATTTTGTTCGTATCTATACAGTCATTTTTGAGATATATCAATTCTGCATACGGGTGCTATTTTGTAATTGCCTGCAGACGTTTGTACCGCTTTCCATTTTGTTCATATCTATACAGGTATAAATATATCGAATTTATTGATGTTACAGCTAATAATGAAGAAATTTTAATTCTGTAAACGCTGTTTTGTTACCGTCTGCTGACGTTTGTATTGCTTTCTGTTTTCTTTATACCCTTACAGGTGTAAATATACCGAATGTTCAAAATTGATATTAGAGCTAAAAATGTCATTTTTGGGATGTTTCGTATTTGGGATGTTTGTATTGCTTTCCGTTTTGTTTGTACCCCTACAGGTATAAATACACCGAATGTTCAAAATTGATATTAGAGCTAATAATGTCATTTTTGGGATATTTCAATTCTGCATACAAGTGCTATTTTGTAATTGCCTGCAGACGTTTGTACCGCTTTCCATTTTGTTCGTATCTATACAGGTGTAATTATACAGAATTTTTAAAATTGATGTTATAGCTAATAATGTCATTTTATGAGAAATTTTAATTCTGTAAACGCTGTTTTGATACCGTCTGCTGACGTTTGTATTGCTTTCTGTTTCGTTTGTACCTGTAAAAGTACCTTTACACGTACAAATATATCGAATGTTCAAAATTGATATTAGAGCTAATAATGTCATTTTTGGGTTTCAATTTTGTATACGGGTGCTGTTTTGTAATTGACTGCAGACGCTTGTACCGCTTTCCATTTTGTTCGTATCTATACAGTCATTTTTGAGATATTTCAATTCTGCATACGGGTGCTGTTTTGTAATTGCCTGCAGACGTTTGTACCGCTTTCCATTTTGTTCGTATCTATACAGGTGTAATTATACAGAATTTTTAAAATTGATGTTATAGCTAATAATGTCATTTTATGAGAAATTTTAATTCTGTAAACGCTGTTTTGTTACCATCTGCTGACGTTTGTATTGCTTTCTGTTTTTTTTATACCCTTACAGGTGTAAATATACCGAATGTTCAAAATTGATATTAGAGCTAAAAATGTCATTTTTGGGATATTTCAATTTTGTATACGGGTGCTGTTTTGTAATTGCCTGCAGACGTTTGTACCGCTTTCCATTTTGTTCGTAACTATACAGTCATTTTTGAGATATTTCAATTCTGCATACGGGTGCTATTTTGTAATTGCCTGCAGACGTTTGTACCGCTTTCCATTTTGTTCGTATCTATACAGGTGTAAATATATCGAATTTTGTTAATTAATGTTACAGCTAATAATGAAGAAATTTTAATTCTGTAAACGCTGTTTTGTTACCGTCTGCTGACGTTTGTATTGCTTTCTGTTTTCTTTATACCCTTACAGGTGTAAATATACCGAATGTTCAAAATTGATATTAGAGCTAATAATGTCATTTTTGTACCGCTTTTTTGCAAGGTTTTGCTAAGTGCGGACAGTGCCACTAATAATGTCATTTTTGGGATATTTCAATTCTGCATACGGGTGCTGTTTTGTAATTGCCTGCAGACGTTTGTACCGCTTTCCATTTTGTTCGTATCTATACAGGTGTAATTATACAGAATTTTTAAAATTGATGTTATAGCTAATAATGTCATTTTATGAGAAATTTTAATTCTGTAAACGCTTGTTACCGTCTGCTGACGTTTGTATTGCTTTCTGTTTTCTTTATACCCTTACAGGTGTAAATATACCGAATGTTCAAAATTGATATTAGAGCTAAAAATGTCATTTTTGGGATATTTCAATTTTGTATACGGGTGCTGTTTTGTAATTGCCTGCAGACGTTTGTACCGCTTTTCATTTTGTTCGTATCTATACAGTCATTTTTGAGATATATCAATTCTGCATACGGGTGCTATTTTGTAATTGCCTGCAGACGTTTGTACCGCTTTCCATTTTGTTCGTATCTATACAGGTGTAAATATATCGAATTTATTGATGTTACAGCTAATAATGAAGAAATTTTAATTCTGTAAACGCTGTTTTGTTACCGTCTGCTGACGTTTGTATTGCTTTCTGTTTTCTTTATACCCTTACAGGTGTAAATATACCGAATGTTCAAAATTGATATTAGAGCTAAAAATGTCATTTTTGGGATATTTCAATTTTGTATACGGGTGCTGTTTTGTAATTGCCTGCAGACGTTTGTACCGCTTTCCATTTTGTTCGTAACTATACAGGTGTAATTATACAGAATTTTTTAAGTTGATGTTACAGCTAATAATGTCATTTTTTGAGAAATTTTAATTCTGTAAACGCTGTTTTGTTACCATCTGCAGACGTTTGTATTGCTTTCTGTTTTCTTTATACCCTTACAGGTGTAAATATACCGAATGTTCAAAATTGATATTAGAGCTAATAATGTCTTTTTGTACCGCTTTTTTGCAAGGTTTTGCGAAGGGTGCGGACAGTGCCACTAATAATGTCATTTTTGGGATATTTCAATTCTGCATACGGGTACTGTTTTGTAATTGCCTGCAAATGTTTGTACCGCTTTCCATTTTGTTCGTATCTATACAGTGTAATTATACAGAATTTTTAAAATTGATTATAGCTAATAATGTCATTTTATGAAAAATTTTAATTCTGTAAACGCTGTTTTGTTACCGTCTGCTGACGTTTGTATTGCTTTCTGTTTTCTTTATACCCTTACAGGTGTAAATATACCGAATGTTCAAAATTGATATTAGAGCTAATAATGTCATTTTTGGGATATTTCAATTTTGTATACGGGTGCCGTTTTGTAATTGCCTGCAGACGTTTGTACCGCTTTCCGTTTCGTTTGTACCCCTACAGGTGTAAATACACCGAGTTTTAAAAATTGATGTTACAGCTAATAATGTCATTTTATGAGAAATTTTAATTCTGTAAACGCTGTTTTGTTACCGTCTGCAGACGTTTGTATTGCTTTCTGTTTCGTTTGTACCTGTAAAGGTACCTTTATAGGTACAAATATATCGAATGTTCAAAATTGATATTAGAGCTAATAATGTCATTTTTGGGATATTTCAATTTTCTATACGGGTGCCGTTTTATAATTGCCTGCAGACGTTTGTACCGCTTTCCGTTTAATTTGTACTACTACAGGTGTAAATATACCGAATGTTCAAAGTTGATATTAGAGCTAATAATGTCATTTTTGGGATATTTCAATTTTGTATACGGGTGCTGTTTTGTAATTGCCTGCAGACGTTTGTATTGCTTTCCATTTTGTTCGTATCTATACAGGTGTAATTATACAGAATTTTTAAAATTGATGTTATAGCTAATAATGTCATTTTATGAGAAATTTTAATTCTGTAAAAGCTGTTTTGTTACCGTCTGCAGACGTTTGTATTGCTTTCTGTTTCGTTTGTACCTGTAAAGGTACCTTTATATCAGGTACAAATATATCGAATGTTCAAAATTGATATTAGAGCTAATAATGTCATTTTTGGGATGTTTCAATTTTGTATACGGGTGCTGTTTTGTAATTGACTGCAGACGCTTGTACCGCTTTCCATTTTGTTCATATCTATACAGTCATTTTTGAGATATTTCAATTCTGCATACGGATGCTATTTTGTAATTGCCTGCAGACGTTTGTACCGCTTTCCATTTTGTTCGTATCTATACAGGTGTAATTATACAGAATTTTTAAAATTGATGTTATAGCTAATAATGTCATTTTATGAGAAATTTTAATTCTGTAAACGCTGTTTTGTTACCGTCTGCTTACGTTTGTATTGCTTTCTGTTTTCTTTATACCCTTACAGGTGTAAATATACCGAATGTTCAAAATTGATATTAGAGCTAAAAATGTCATTTTTGGGATGTTTCAATTTTGTATACGGGTGCTGTTTTGTAATTGACTGCAGACGTTTGTACCGCTTTCCATTTTGTTCGTATCTATACAGGTGTAAATATATCGAATTTTGTTAATTGATGTTATAGCTAATAATGTCATTTTATGAGAAATTTTAATTCTGTAAACGCTGTTTTGTTACCGTCTGCAGACGTTTGTATTGCTTTCTATTTCGTTTGTACCTGTAAAGGTACCTTTACAGGTACAAATACATCTAATGTTCAAAATTGATATTAGAGCTAATAATGTCATTTTTGGGATGTTTCAATTTTGTATACGGGTGCTGTTTTGTAATTGACTGCAGACGCTTGTACCGCTTTCCATTTTGTTTGTATCTATACAGTCATTTTTGAGATATATCAATTCTGCATACGGGTGCTATTTTGTAATTGTCTGCAGACGTTTGTACCGCTTTCCATTTTGTTCGTATCTATACAGGTGTAATTATACAGAATTTTTAAAATTGATGTTATAGCTAATAATGTCATTTTATGAGAAATTTTAATTCTGTAAACGCTGTTTTGTTACCGTCTGCAGACGTTTGTATTGCTTTCTGTTTCGTTTGTACCTGTAAAGGTACCTTTACAGGTACAAATATATCGAATGTTCAAAATTGATATTAGAGCTAATAATGTCATTTTTGGGATGTTTCAATTTTGTATACGGGTGCTATTTTGTAATTGACTGCAGACACTTGTACCGCTTTCCATTTTGTTCGTATCTATACAGTCATTTTTGAGATATTTCAATTCTGCATACGGGTGCTATTTTGTAATTGCCTGCAGACGTTTGTACCGCTTTCCATTTTGTTCGTATCTATACAGGTGTAAATATATCGAATTTTGTTAATTGATGTTACAGCTAATAATGAAGAAATTTTAATTCTGTAAACGCTGTTTTGTTACCGTCTGCTGACGTTTGTATTGCTTTCTGTTTTCTTTATACCCTTACAGGTGTAAATATACCGAATGTTCAAAATTGATATTAGAGCTAATAATGTCATTTTTGTACCGCTTTTTTGCAAGGTTTTGCGAAGGGTGCTAAGTGCGGACAGTGCCACTAATAATGTCATTTTTGGGATATTTCAATTCTGCATACGGGTGCTGTTTTGTAATTGCCTGCAGACGTTTGTACCGCTTTCCATTTTGTTCGTATCTATACAGGTGTAATTATACAGAATTTTTAAAATTGATGTTATAGCTAATAATGTCATTTTATGAGAAATTTTAATTCTGTAAACGCTTGTTACCGTCTGCTGACGTTTGTATTGCTTTTTGTTTTCTTTATACCCTTACAGGTGTAAATATACCGAATGTTCAAAATTGATATTAGAGCTAATAATGTCATTTTTGGGATATTTCAATTTTGTATACGGGTGCTGTTTTATTACCGTCTGCAGACGTTTGTATTTCTTTCTGTTTCGTTTGTACCTGTAAAGGTACCTTTACAGGTACAAATATATCGAATGTTCAAAATTGATATTAGAGCTAATAATGTCATTTATGGGATGTTTCAATTTTGTATACGGGTGCTGTTTTGTAATTGCCTGCAGACGTTTGTACCGCTTTCCATTTTGTTCGTATCTATACATGTGTAATTATACAGAATTTTTAAAATCGATGTTATAGCTAATAATGTTATTTTATGAGAAATTTTAATTCTATAAACGCTGTTTTGTTACCGTCTGCAGATGTTTGTATTGCTTTCTGTTTCGTTTGTACCTGTAAAGGTACCTTTACAGGTACAAATATATCGAATGTTCAAAATTGATATTAGAGCTAATAATGTCATTTTTGGGATGTTTCAATTTTGTATACGGGTGCTGTTTTGTAATTGACTGCAGATACTTGTACCGTTTTCCATTTTGTTCGTATCTATACAGTCATTTTTGAGATATTTCAATTCTGCATACGGGTGCTATTTTGTAATTGCCTGCAGACGTTTGTACCGCTTTCCATTTTGTTCGTATCTATACAGGTGTAAATATATCGAATTTTGTTAATTGATGTTACAGCTAATAATGAAGAAATTTTAATTCTGTAAACGCTGTTTTGTTACCGTCTGCTGACGTTTGTATTGCTTTCTGTTTTTTTTATACCCTTACAGGTGTAAATATACCGAATGTTCAAAATTGATATTAGAGCTAAAAATGTCATTTTTGGGATATTTCAATTTTGTATACGGGTGCTGTTTTGTAATTGCCTGCAGACGTTTGTACCGCTTTCCATTTTGTTCGTAACTATACAGTCATTTTTGAGATATTTCAATTCTGCATACGGGTGCTATTTTGTAATTGCCTGCAGACGTTTGTACCGCTTTCCATTTTGTTCGTATCTATACAGGTGTAAATATATCGAATTTTGTTAATTAATGTTACAGCTAATAATGAAGAAATTTTAATTCTGTAAACGCTGTTTTGTTACCGTCTGCTGACGTTTGTATTGCTTTCTGTTTTCTTTATACCCTTACAGGTGTAAATATACCGAATGTTCAAAATTGATATTAGAGCTAATAATGTCATTTTTGTACCGCTTTTTTGCAAGGTTTTGCGAAGGGTGCTAAGTGCGGACAGTGCCACTAATAATGTCATTTTTGGGATATTTCAATTCTGCATACGGGTGCTGTTTTGTAATTGCCTGCAGACGTTTGTACCGCTTTCCATTTTGTTCGTATCTATACAGGTGTAATTATACAGAATTTTTAAAATTGATGTTATAGCTAATAATGTCATTTTATGAGAAATTTTAATTCTGTAAACGCTTGTTACCGTCTGCTGACGTTTGTATTGCTTTCTGTTTTCTTTATACCCTTACAGGTGTAAATATACCGAATGTTCAAAATTGATATTAGAGCTAAAAATGTCATTTTTGGGATATTTCAATTTTGTATACGGGTGCTGTTTTGTAATTGCCTGCAGACGTTTGTACCGCTTTTCATTTTGTTCGTATCTATACAGTCATTTTTGAGATATATCAATTCTGCATACGGGTGCTATTTTGTAATTGCCTGCAGACGTTTGTACCGCTTTCCATTTTGTTCATATCTATACAGGTATAAATATATCGAATTTATTGATGTTACAGCTAATAATGAAGAAATTTTAATTCTGTAAACGCTGTTTTGTTACCGTCTGCTGACGTTTGTATTGCTTTCTGTTTTCTTTATATCCTTACAGGTGTAAATATACCGAATGTTCAAAATTGATATTAGAGCTAAAAATGTCATTTTTGGGATGTTTCAATTTTGTATACGGGTGCTGTTTTGTAATTGACTGCAGACGTTTGTACCGCTTTCCATTTTGTTCGTATCTATACAGGTGTAAATATATCGAATTTTGTTAATTGATGTTATAGCTAATAATGTCATTTTATGAGAAATTTTAATTCTGTAAACGCTGTTTTGTTACCGTCTGCAGACGTTTGTATTGCTTTCTATTTCGTTTGTACCTGTAAAGGTACCTTTACAGGTACAAATACATCTAATGTTCAAAATTGATATTAGAGCTAATAATGTCATTTTTGGGATGTTTCAATTTTGTATACGGGTGCTGTTTTGTAATTGACTGCAGACGCTTGTACCGCTTTCCATTTTGTTTGTATCTATACAGTCATTTTTGAGATATATCAATTCTGCATACGGGTGCTATTTTGTAATTGCCTGCAGACGTTTGTACCGCTTTCCATTTTGTTCGTATCTATACAGGTGTAATTATACAGAATTTTTAAAATTGATGTTATAGCTAATAATGTCATTTTATGAGAAATTTTAATTCTGTAAACGCTGTTTTGTTACCGTCTGCAGACGTTTGTATTGCTTTCTGTTTCGTTTGTACCTGTAAAGGTACCTTTACAGGTACAAATATATCGAATGTTCAAAATTGATATTAGAGCTAATAATGTCATTTTTGGGATGTTTCAATTTTGTATACGGGTGCTATTTTGTAATTGACTGCAGACACTTGTACCGCTTTCCATTTTGTTCGTATCTATACAGTCATTTTTGAGATATTTCAATTCTGCATACGGGTGCTATTTTGTAATTGCCTGCAGACGTTTGTACCGCTTTCCATTTTGTTCGTATCTATACAGGTGTAAATATATCGAATTTTGTTAATTGATGTTACAGCTAATAATGAAGAAATTTTAATTCTGTAAACGCTGTTTTGTTACCGTCTGCTGACGTTTGTATTGCTTTCTGTTTTCTTTATACCCTTACAGGTGTAAATATACCGAATGTTCAAAATTGATATTAGAGCTAAAAATGTCATTTTTGGGATGTTTCAATTTTGTATACGGGTGCTGTTTTGTAATTGACTGCAGACGTTTGTACCGCTTTCCATTTTGTTCGTATCTATACAGGTGTAAATATATCGAATTTTGTTAATTGATGTTATAGCTAATAATGTCATTTTATGAGAAATTTTAATTCTGTAAACGCTGTTTTGTTACCGTCTGCAGACGTTTGTATTGCTTTCTATTTCGTTTGTACCTGTAAAGGTACCTTTACAGGTACAAATACATCTAATGTTCAAAATTGATATTAGAGCTAATAATGTCATTTTTGGGATGTTTCAATTTTGTATACGGGTGCTGTTTTGTAATTGACTGCAGACGCTTGTACCGCTTTCCATTTTGTTTGTATCTATACAGTCATTTTTGAGATATATCAATTCTGCATACGGGTGCTATTTTGTAATTGCCTGCAGACGTTTGTACCGCTTTCCATTTTGTTCGTATCTATACAGGTGTAATTATACAGAATTTTTAAAATTGATGTTATAGCTAATAATGTCATTTTATGAGAAATTTTAATTCTGTAAACGCTGTTTTGTTACCGTCTGCAGACGTTTGTATTGCTTTCTGTTTCGTTTGTACCTGTAAAGGTACCTTTACAGGTACAAATATATCGAATGTTCAAAATTGATATTAGAGCTAATAATGTCATTTTTGGGATGTTTTAATTTTGTATACGGGTGCTATTTTGTAATTGACTGCAGACACTTGTACCGCTTTCCATTTTGTTCGTATCTATACAGTCATTTTTGAGATATTTCAATTCTGCATACGGGTGCTATTTTGTAATTGCCTGCAGACGTTTGTACCGCTTTCCATTTTGTTCGTATCTATACAGGTGTAAATATATCGAATTTTGTTAATTGATGTTACAGCTAATAATGAAGAAATTTTAATTCTGTAAACGCTGTTTTGTTACCGTCTGCTGACGTTTGTATTGCTTTCTGTTTTCTTTATACCCTTACAGGTGTAAATATACCGAATGTTCAAAATTGATATTAGAGCTAATAATGTCATTTTTGTACCGCTTTTTTGCAAGGTTTTGCGAAGGGTGCTAAGTGCGGACAGTGCCACTAATAATGTCATTTTTGGGATATTTCAATTCTGCATACGGGTGCTGTTTTGTAATTGCCTGCAGACGTTTGTACCGCTTTCCATTTTGTTCGTATCTATACAGGTGTAATTATACAGAATTTTTAAAATTGATGTTATAGCTAATAATGTCATTTTATGAGAAATTTTAATTCTGTAAACGCTTGTTACCGTCTGCTGACGTTTGTATTGCTTTTTGTTTTCTTTATACCCTTACAGGTGTAAATATACCGAATGTTCAAAATTGATATTAGAGCTAATAATGTCATTTTTGGGATATTTCAATTTTGTATACGGGTGCTGTTTTGTTACCGTCTGCAGACGTTTGTATTTCTTTCTGTTTCATTTGTACCTGTAAAGGTACCTTTACAGGTACAAATATATCGAATGTTCAAAATTGATATTAGAGCTAATAATGTCATTTATGGGATGTTTCAATTTTGTATACGGGTGCTGTTTTGTAATTGCCTGCAGACGTTTGTACCGCTTTCCATTTTGTTCGTATCTATACATGTGTAATTATACAGAATTTTTAAAATCGATGTTATAGCTAATAATGTCATTTTATGAGAAATTTTAATTCTATAAACGCTGTTTTGTTACCGTCTGCAGACGTTTGTATTGCTTTCTGTTTCGTTTGTACCTGTAAAGGTACCTTTACAGGTACAAATATATCGAATGTTCAAAATTGATATTAGAGCTAATAATGTCATTTTTGGGATGTTTCAATTTTGTATACGGGTGCTGTTTTGTAATTGACTGCAGACACTTGTACCGCTTTCCATTTTGTTCGTATCTATACAGTCATTTTTGAGATATTTCAATTCTGCATACGGGTGTTATTTTGTAATTGCCTGCAGACGTTTGTACCGCTTTCCATTTTGTTCATAACTATACAAGTGTAATTATACAGAATTTTTTAAGTTGATGTTACAGCTAATAATGTCATTTTTTGAGAAATTTTAATTCTGTAAACGCCGTTTTGTTACCGTCTGCAGACGTTTGTATTGCTTTCCATTTTGTTTGTACCCCTACAGGTATAAATACATCGAATGTTCAAAATTGATATTAGAGCTAATAATGTCATTTTTGGGATATTTCAATTTTGTATACGTGTGCTGTTTTGTAATTGACTGCAGACGTTTGTACGGCTTTCCATTTTGTTCGTATCTATACAGACATTTTTGAGATATTTCAATTCTGCATACAAGTGCTATTTTGTAATTGCCTGCAGACGTTTGTACCGCTTTCCATTTTGTTCGTATCTATACAGGTGTAAATATATCGAATTTTGTTAATTGATGTTACAGCTAATAATGTCATTTTTTGAGAAATTTTAATTCTGTAAACGCCGTTTTGTTACCGTCTGCAGACGTTTGTATTGCTTTCCGTTTTGTTTGTACCCCTACAGGTATAAATACACCGAATGTTCAAAATTGATATTAGAGCTAATAATGTCATTTTTGGGATATTTCAATTCTGCATACAAGTGCTATTTTGTAATTGCCTGCAGACGTTTGTACCGCTTTTCATTTTGTTCGTATCTATACAGGTGTAATTATACAGAATTTTTAAAATTGATGTTATAGCTAATAATGTCATTTTATGAGAAATTTTAATTCTGTAAACGCTGTTTTGTTACCGTATGCAGACGTTTGTATTGCTTTCTGTTTCGTTTGTATCTGTAAAGGTACCTTTACAGGTACAAATATATCGAATGTTCAAAATTGATATTAGAGCTAATAATGTCATTTTTGGGATGTTTCAATTTTGTATACGGGTGCTGTTTTGTAACTGACTGCAGACGCTTGTACCGCTTTCCATTTTGTTCGTATCTATACAGTCATTTTTGAGATATTTCAATTCTGCATACGGGTGCTATTTTGTAATTGCCTGCAGACGTTTGTACCGCTTTCCATTTTGTTCGTATCTATACAGGTGTAAATATATCGAATTTTGTTAATTGATGTTACAGCTAATAATGAAGAAATTTTAATTCTGTAAACGCTGTTTTGTTACCGTCTGCTGACGTTTGTATTGCTTTCTGTTTTCTTTATACCCTTACAGGTGTAAATATACCGAATGTTCAAAATTGATATTAGAGCTAATAATGTCATTTTTGTACCGCTTTTTTGCAAGGTTTGGCGAAGGGTGCTAAGTGCGGACAGTGCCACTAATAATGTCATTTTTGGGATATTTCAATTCTGCATACGGGTGCTGTTTTGTAATTGCCTGCAGACGTTTGTACCGCTTTCCATTTTGTTCGTATCTATACAGGTGTAATTATACAGAATTTTTAAAATTGATGTTATAGCTAATAATGTCATTTTATGAGAAATTTTAATTCTGTAAACGCTTGTTACCGTCTGCTGACGTTTGTATTGCTTTTTGTTTTCTTTATACCCTTACAGGTGTAAATATACCGAATGTTCAAAATTGATATTAGAGCTAATAATGTCATTTTTGGGATATTTCAATTTTGTATACGGGTGCTGTTTTGTTACCGTCTGCAGACGTTTGTATTTCTTTCTGTTTCGTTTGTACCTGTAAAGGTACCTTTACAGGTACAAATATATCGAATGTTCAAAATTGATATTAGAGCTAATAATGTCATTTATGGGATGTTTCAATTTTGTATACGGGTGCTGTTTTGTAATTGCCTGCAGACGTTTGTACCGCTTTCCATTTTGTTCGTATCTATACATGTGTAATTATACAGAATTTTTAAAATCGATGTTATAGCTAATAATGTCATTTTATGAGAAATTTTAATTCTATAAACGATGTTTTGTTACCGTCTGCAGACGTTTGTATTGCTTTCTGTTTCGTTTGTACCTGTAAAGGTATCTTTACAGGTACAAATATATCGAATGTTCAAAATTGATATTAGAGCTAATAATGTCATTTTTGGGATGTTTCAATTTTGTATACGGGTGCTGTTTTGTAATTGACTGCAGACACTTGTACCGCTTTCCATTTTGTTCGTATCTATACAGTCATTTTTGAGATATTTCAATTCTGCATACGGGTGCTATTTTGTAATTGCCTGCAGACGTTTGTACCGCTTTCCATTTTGTTCGTATCTATACAGGTGTAAATATATCGAATTTTGTTAATTGATGTTACAGCTAATAATGAAGAAATTTTAATTCTGTAAACGCTGTTTTGTTACCGTCTGCTGACGTTTGTATTGCTTTCTGTTTTTTTTATACCCTTACAGGTGTAAATATACCGAATGTTCAAAATTGATATTAGAGCTAAAAATGTCATTTTTGGGATATTTCAATTTTGTATATGGGTGCTGTTTTGTAATTGCCTGCAGACGTTTGTACCGCTTTCCATTTTGTTCGTAACTATACAGTCATTTTTGAGATATTTCAATTCTGCATACGGGTGCTATTTTGTAATTGCCTGCAGACGTTTGTACCGCTTTCCATTTTGTTCGTATCTATACAGGTGTAAATATATCGAATTTTGTTAATTAATGTTACAGCTAATAATGAAGAAATTTTAATTCTGTAAACGCTGTTTTGTTACCGTCTGCTGACGTTTGTATTGCTTTCTGTTTTCTTTATACCCTTACAGGTGTAAATATACCGAATGTTCAAAATTGAT